>NW_004797947.1:245534-267755 GCF_000002075.1 Aplysia californica | reverse complement strand
AAAACTGACTTGACCTCGTCCTCAAGTCTCCTGTCCGGGACGGCAGAATACCTAGATCTAGATCTAGGCCTACCTCAAGATCTAGTCAAGTAAAGTCCCTACAAACCTTAGCGATAGAAGCCGCAATACATCATGTTCATTTGTGTTTTAAAAAATTCGTAAAAGTAAATAGATCTAGATATTAGATCTAGATCTATATTCTAGATCTACATGAAAGTTGCATTCACCGTTGGAGACGTATAGACTGCCATAGATCTATTTGCGCACTTGGACTTGGACTTGTGCATCCAGTCAGCAGAGTTCCACAAAGTATGTTAATATTTTTGTAGCCTACCATTTACTTTAGGGTAGGTTGGTGAAAATTTGACCATGGGGCAACTCCGGCAGCCTCAACCTAGACTTGGCTTTGGGAAGATTGAAGAATACCGGACCACCACTCGTACATTATTGTGCAAGAAAGTGGGGTAGGTGGGGCGGGTGGTTGGGGTGGAGGAGGGGGGTTCAGGGGGGTCTCCCCCCTGACAAAATTTTAATAAATAGACCTACCGGTTCGAGATTCTCCATTGAGAGATATTAAAAACAGGAAAATTATGAATTGAGACATAGGCAAAGTCAGTCCGCTGGTCCGGTATTCTTCAATCTTACCCTTGGCTTTTGAGAAGGCCACCTCTATTCTCACCCCAGGTGAGAATAGCGCTGGTGAGCCTTTTGACTTTAGGTTAGGACAGTTAGGTTAGGCTATTCTCACCCTGTGTGCCTTCACCGTGATAGGCCAACCAGTGTAGCGTTCACCATGAACAAACTTTCCAGCGCTCTTGTGTTAAAAGCGTGCAATTTTGACTGTGGGCAGTGAGAGAGAGAGAGACAGACAGACAGAGAGAGAGAGAGGAGTAGCGCGAGAACTTTTGGGCGAAATAAAATGGCGACCTTCGTAGTTCGGCTCAATTCGAAAAGTTAAATAACCGTAGCATCTTTATAGACGAACAAATTAATTTACTTTTGTGTTTTAACGTCATTTTTTCTTTGTTTTTTTGTCTATTTGATCATCCACACCGATAGACAGTATTCCGAAATTAGGAAAAACAGGTCTTATTTCACACCTGGTGAGAATAGCCAACGCTGGCAAGTCTCACCCGAGGTGAGAGGTCGATCGTATTTTTATTCTCACCCGCGGTGAGGATAGCCTCTTCCTTTCAGAATTATTTTACCCCTGTGTCATGGAATTATAATTGCCCACTTTTAGCAAGTATTCTCCGGCTTCGCGCCGGTCAATAGATCGGAAGCTATTCTCCGACGTCACGCCGCCGGTCTATTAGTATTACTACTGAATTACAATGTATTTGTCGGCGCAGATTATTCTTCAGTTATGTTTAATCAAACTTTCGTTTCCTTAAAGGCCTTAGAAGGTTCATTTAACTTCAACTAAAATTAGAAATGTTGATTATGTGAATTTACATGATGATTTATTAATTATAATGATGGGGTGAGATTTTGATGGTTGGTGCAAATTCCACAGGGAGAAACAGGGCAACCTCAACAGGGGGGTGGGCCAATTTCTACCTACCAGCTTCATAAGCAGAATCACCTTTAACAAACTATCACATTTCATTAACTCTTGTCCTGCGTCTGTGCTGAGATGCGAATCTTATCTGCAACCGTTTACGTCGGACATGCCGGGCAGGCTGCCGGGGTCACTCAGTGTGTACTGTTGGTGTACAGCGCGCGCGCCGGGAAACGTGTGTTTTCGCCATGAATACTGTGGGAGTGTGTTAATCGATGATGAAAATAACGCTCTTTCATAGCTTTCTATTTATAAAGTGTTGGAAACACATGAATAACCCCCTCTCACAAGCTGATAAGACATTACGAGAAGTTACGCCCATTCAAATAACCTTTCTGGACGCTCTTGTTGTTATGAATGACCTGACGTCGAAAGGGGATAATATAGGTCAATTTCTGAATATTTTGCACTCAAATTGTTCTTTGTACCTTCACAGTGGTATTCAAAGCTATCAAACAAGCTGATTTTTTATCAGGTAGTATCATTTCATACAAAATCAAGCTCATTTTAAAGATTTTGTATAGAAAAATGGAAGTATTGTTTCCTGACTATCTTTTCAAGCTCCTCATGTCTAAGTGGGTCAATTTCTTCTATAATTTCATTGGAGGAACATCTAGAGCTACCAACTTGGCGTGTTTTAAATGAGACATATATGCCTCGATTACGAACCAACGCAGGCAGTTCTAGAAGAAGGCCATACGCACACAAACTCAAGCAGACTGACGCACACACACTTGACCTGCGTGAATGGGGATCCGATCGGGACCCGAATTTCACGTAAGATGGTGCGCGTGCACTGAGCCAGGGGTTACACTGATTCGGGACCAGAACGTAAGCGAGGTGCTGAAATAGGCTTATTGGGCGACGTAAACCCGTCCCCCGCAGGACAAGGGTTAATCTTGTTTGTTTTTTATCGTTTTCATCATTGGTCGAAATTCCTTGGCCTGTCAAATACAAACGAGCAGAAATTTAGACTTAGACTCTAGATGTAGACTGCTCAACTATCGTATTTTCGGAGAGAGAGGGAGAGAGAAAGTGTGTGTGTGTGCACGTAGGCCTATGATGTGAGCGCGTGTCTTCATGTGTGAGCACGCTTGGAGAATGAGGGAGAGGGGGGAGAGAGAAGGACAGGGGGAGAGAGAGAGATAGATAGAGAATTCAGCATTCTGGAGGAGTTGAGAGAGAGAGAGAGAGAGACAATAAGTTCAATAAGAACCCAGTACTGTTGAAGATATCCGCCACCTGTCAAAGTTGCCCATCGCCCCTGTCAGTCAGTATTCTTACTCTTTCAGGCTATGTCTAAATTGCCCCATGCTGGGGGTCGAATTTGCACCACCCCCTGTCGAAGTTGCTCCAAGCGAGGATGCCGCAAAGTCGTGATTGGTTGAAAATTCGGAATGCAAATAAAGCTAAGAACATAATAATCGATAAGTAGAATGGCTGTTTGACACAACAATACTAAGATGGCCTGTGTTCTTTTATAAAGGCGGGAGAAGTATCTGTTACTTTTGCGGCACTACACAAACCTGTCGAAGTTGCCCCAACCAGCCCAATGCTTATTTATCAACAACCATAGGCATAGATATGTCATCTTCTGCATTCTGCATTTTATCATAGTATATAATCACATATTGCAGTTGAATCTGTAGTCTATTTTGGACGCTCCATTGATCTGTCGGTACTACTTTTAACCCTATCCGTACGTCGTGTTTTAGATTCATACGACGTGGGGAACTCTGTGTCCCCACTTTCCAAAGAGGAAATTTACTTGTTAATCCGATCCGTACGCTTTGCATAGCAGTCTGTCAAAATAATTTTTTGAGAAATATGGAAAGTTTGAAAGAGATCTTCGCACTAGAAGTATTCTAAAATGTGAAGAATATAACCTGGCAATTATTTACCTTCTCGCGTTTAATTCCAGCCGCGCCCAGATCAAGATCCAGACGAAACTCTATGCATCCCCAACTTGATACATTCATAACTTTGCGCTGGAGTTCAGAATATGTAAACCTCAGCAATTTCATCATTTGTAGGTAGCAACATTTACATAGATCTACTGACTTTAAGTCTTCCGTAGTGCTTTTGATGGCCATTGAATAATATTCATAGAGTTCAGAGTGGTCATTTGTTACGAAAGTCCTCCCCCGGAATTAAACGCGAGAAAGTAAACAATTACCTACAACCCCTGGGGTTCAAAATGACCCCGGACATACAGATAGGATTAAGAATATGGTAGAGCCAGAGTCTGCCCTATTAATCGAAGGCTTGCGAGCAGCGGACGGCTAGTGCCGGAGGCTTGCGAACAAGCTTGTCGAGTGCTTTGCTTTGTCTGTCGCTCGCTGCCGAGGGAAACTTCCGGTGACTTGTGACTCCCGGACAGGCTTGTTATACAGTGTCATGATGTCACGAACTCTCGTGGCTGTGGGCTCAGTACATAATATTATTACAGAAGATTCTGATTATTTGCATCGCTCTCTGGTTGAAGGTTGTTTGGGGGTTTTTACATAGTCGGGTTTCCAAAAAAAAATTGCTCTATTCTATGCACTTAAAAATTAATAATGGACTGGCTATTCATATGATACAAAGGCCTTTTTTAAAAAATGTGCACGAGTCAAGTGCTTCGTCGTCGCACGCTAACGACCTCAGTTCGATTTCTGTATGGGGAGAAATTTTTACTGAGAACCTCCGTCTTTCTGCTGGGGCGTTGTTCCCTCTCAGCCCAGATTGGCCCTGACATTGGGTTGGGGTAACCCGTCTCCTAAGTGTTCTATATTATGTCATTGGGAGTGTAAAATATCCACTATACATACAATACAAAAGCTAATCACAACGACCCAAAGAGCTTTCCTTTCTAAGATAATCTAAGTCTACTTATCGGGAAGGTGAAAATAGCTTTGGCTATAGCCTCTACTCTTACATCTTGCACCAAACAAGCACAGCCTCTCCCTTCCTCCATGGTTCAGAGTTCTCACTAAGCTGCTCGCTGCTGGCGCAAGTGACTTGCCCGGCTACAAGCAAGTCATGGGACGCAAAGCAAGTCATGGGGCACAAGTGGCTTGCTGAGCTGCGAGCGGGATTTGAGGCTTGCCTGCCGCACTGTGAGTAGTGTGAGCGGGTCTCTATCTGTCTCTCTCTTTCTGGTGTAGGTGGTTTTGCGGATAGCAAGCTGGGTGTGGAGAGGATGAGGGGTCCGACACAAGTGGCTTTGCGGATTACTAGTAGTGTTGTGGACTTGAAGCTTAGGCTAGACTCAAGGGAAACATGCTGGTGATTTGATTTGATGATTTGACTTAGTGGGGGGTTTGTTTTTGGTTGTTTTGTAAAGTGTTTTACGGCGCTCGCAACTGCATAGGTCGTATGAGCGCGCGGGACACACCTAATATTTTCAGTTGGTAGGAAATTTTGAATTTTGCCCGGGTGGCGGCCGAAGCCTACTCTTATCGATTTTAGACCACCAAGGGATCTTTAACGTGCGCAACTTGCACACGGGCCCTCAGAGATTTTTCGCCCTTGTCTGAGAAGGCTAGGTGTAGATCTTTCCTACCAGAAGATCAGGGGTGTAGCAGAAAGACAGCAGTAAGGAGGAGCCAAGGAGTAGCAGTAGAAAGGCTGCAGAAAGAGTCGGGAGCCCAGAGGAGGGGGCAAAGGAGGTGAGGGGGTGGAGGCAGAAAGTGGAATTGAAAGCAGACAACAGAACATTGCTAGAGAGCAGGAAAGGAGGTGAAAGGAGACAATTTTAGAGAAGAAAATTTTTCGGTCGCTACCCAGATTCGAACCCGGGACCTTTGAATGAGAGGCCAACACCTTAACCTCTAGGCCACGAGAGCCCCCCCTAGTGATTTGAGGCTTGTGACTTGAACTAGGGGCTTGCGAGCTCAAGTGGGTTTGCTACCGGGGTACAGCTCTGGAATGTGGGTACCGTTTGGGGATACTGGTTTTGATCCCACCGACGATTACTTCTGGTTCTAAACTATTACTTTTTGACGCACGTGCCGATATGAAGAGATACCCTACTATCAAACCTGCAAAACATCGAATTGTGAATTATGGTCAAATTCAGGGGGGCATACCCCCCCCCCCCCCCCATGTTTTCTTAGGTCAGGGAGAAAGCCCCCCTTAAACCCTCTTGCCTTGTTAAAAACAAGTGAAATTTTACTGCTCATTTTGGTACTGATAATACATTGATACCGAATATTTAAATCAGTATCAATATCCGGTACTCTGTGTGGATGATGCCTAGTCTATACAGACTGGTCCCACTTTCTTAAGTAGTACCGATCTGTCATCTTGTTCGCTGTCTACATCTAAATTATTTGAGCTTGTTCATGGCAAAATCACAGTCACAAGTGGATGCGCATAGCTAGAGAACGACAACTAAATGCAATTAGCCGATATTTATAGTAACAGCCATCTTGTTTAACATCATTACATCATTGAGGGATTCCCACTTTGTCAGTCATGTTGGACAACTTTCAGAACTGTTCGGTTCTGTTTTGTGTGATTTTGCAGCATTCTTCTTCCGCCCAGATTTATTCTGATGCTGTACACTACGTAAACTGAGAAGAAGAAGAAGAAGACTAAGAGTAGGCCTGCATATGAAAGCAAGTTCAAACAAAATTCAACGACGCAGGACAAATGATCGCCCATTTCATTCTGGATCGTTTCATTTTAAGTTTTGTAAGCACAAGAAAGTAAGCACTTACAAGAGATTGGACTCAATAGGACGCTGAGCTGCAAATGGAGTAGGTTTGCAAATGGATACTGTGAGGTGCAAAAGCAGTTTATACAAGGGGGAACCATAGGAAAGACTCAAAGAGGGAAGCTTGGAAACTGGCAGGGTGAGCAAACCGCGAGCTACGCAAAATTATCCCTATTTTTAGAATCACGATCAGATGATGCTGATGGTATCCCCCTTGCGAGGTCAAACAAGATGGCTGTTATAACTATCGGCCAATGGTGTTTAGTTGTCGTTCTCTGGCTATCCACTTGTGTCGCCAGTCACAAGTCACTAGGCTCACTTTCACAAGGTTGCCAGAAAAAAAATGTCATGTTACGCTTTGACATTTTTTGTCTTTAGATGGGAGGGTCCAGGGGGTCGACTGTATGCTGTGAAATCAAGGATCACCTGTTCAGACAGCAGATCCAAAACTTCACACTCTTAAGTGCTATCCTGGCCACTCTGACAGCGGCATTTGTCAGTCTTACGTGCCACTTGCGTTTGCGTCTGAAAAGGACCACTGTTTGATCGATTGAAAAAGACAATGATGGAACGACTCCTTTGTTTCCACCCTGAGCTTTACCCATCAATGTAATAAGTACAATCAACCAATGCCATCCCTCTGCTGTATGTTAAAAAATTCAGGGACATTTTTTTCACGGCTGGCTGTATTCGGTCTCGTGGTCTTCCGAGTGCGTGGTTTCGGTAAAATCGGGGGTAATTCAGATCTCTGTTACCTCTTTCACTATAAAACGCAAAATGATATATACTTTGTGAGGTAGCGTAGTGGAATCAGGCTCTTGTCAATTTTTGGGCATGTAGAGTTATTGGTATCATCTTAAAAGCTTATTCACTTGTCTTTTTTTATTTGGAAGAAAAAAAATATCAATTTACCTGGAATACAAGTCAAGATGTTTGCGAAAGAAGGAGGTGGGGGTCACCTGTTTTCAGAGGTAAAATTAGTGAGAAAATGGCTGCCAAAGATCAGTTATTTCCTTAGCTAAAGAGTCCGTGGTAACTGAAAATTTACATTTTTGTGCCTTTAATTAATCAACGCTTTTCAGAAAAATCAACACAGAAATGAGTTTTTTAATGGGCATGAAAGGTGTTGAGCCAAAAAACAAAAACTTGATAAAAATTCACGAACCTGCAGAAAAAAGCAAGTTTCTTCACTTTGATTATTTTGACGAGAGCCTAATTCCACAGTGCTGCCTCACATAGGCAGTCTGAACACGACTTCGCGGTCTTCCGAGCGCGTGGTTTCTGTGAAATCGGGGGTAATTCAGATCTCTGTTTCTTTGCTCTTTCGCTATAAAACACAAAATGATGTATACTTTGTAAAAGTTCAGCTTTTCCTCGTTACAATGGTGTGTAAGTTGTTTATACATCCGATTATTAGGAGCTGGAGAATCGCCGTGGAAACATATGGTTGTATTGTATTGTAAAGCGCTCAGAGCCTGTGTACTTAAATCGGGGTTGAGCGCTATACTATATAAATGTCATTTATTATTATTAAATTACTAAGATCTTACCTCTAAGAAAACATTCAATTTAATCCACAAAAAGACTTTTTCAAACGCAGATGACAAAACAGAATCACTTTTAACTGAGTAGCCTACAGCATTTAAATCCTTTTTTACAGTCAACTTCTTGCTCATCCTAAGGTTAGCGGTATAATATAACGAGGTTTGACTGTGTAAGTGTCTTTGGTAATTCTCTTATAATTGTTATTTTATTGTAAATTCACTAAATATATAGCTAACTCTGATTTAGATTCTTTATTTTATGACTTTAACCACCTTACCAGGATGAGACCCATCAACACCCACCACAACACTCAGATTTTCATTTGAAAACACACATAAACACCTTTACTCCCTTTTTTCTCCCGCAGCTTTAACTTCTGTTTGACTGGGTTTTCAGTCATGATCCATCCTTTGTAATCTGAGCTTCCTCATGTTCGATCACAGCCAGCCCCACCTTCTGTACAAGTACCACCCACCTGACACCACTGATGGAATTTATAGCCTGCATTTTCATTTCTTGGTGTAAACTTTGGGGAGGGTTTTGTGTCGGGTCCAATCTTGTATACGTTGTACAGCCACTTGGAGCTGTGATTAGAAAGCACAATATAAATTATCGCATGTACGCAGAAGATACACAGTGTACAAATCTATTCTACCATGTTAAAACATTGCCTACCACCATAGGTCTATGCTTTGATGATGTAAAGAACTGGATGATTGATCAAAAGCTCCAGCTTAATGAAAACGAAACTGAAATTCTTTTAAGTACGGTAACCCAAAGAAAAGCCTTATCCCCATAGACATACATCATGTTTTTACTGAAAATGAAAAACTGCATTTTCTTCATCCTTAAGGCAGCTACACGTTCCAAACTGCCGGTTCGGAATGGAAAGGCAAACCTGGCGGCAGAACCACAGATGTAGATGAAAACTCCTAGTAAAAAGTTAAACCGGGAGGCCGAACCAGCAGTTTCAACATGTTTGGATTTTCTGACTACAGTCCAGCATGTTCCGTCGATGACAGCCTTTGTGTGACGTCACAGGCTTAGCTGGCTTATCTTGTCACTGCCAATATCTTCAAAATGATTTACCGCATGTAAAGTCTGATTCCATTTTTGAAACGAGCGACCCAATATTAAGGCAAGAATAGAGCTGAATTTTTGTTTATTCAATAATAAAAGAGATTTTTAAAATTTCCACATTATTCACATGCATTCACTGAAAGGGTTCTCTGTGTCACGATGTGCGGTAAAGAACACACTTGGTTGTCTGCACAAGCTACACAGCCAAACAAGACAACATGGTCTAAAGAGAACATTCTCCAGTTCATTGAAACATCCATACATTTTTCTCTTTTTGTTCGCCACGAGCAACACATAAGCTGCAAGCAAATCGTCATAGTCAGTACCCTCCGCCATTTTAAAATATGACTTGAGCTGCAGTTAAACCGCACTTTGATGTGGATGGCGCGCTGACCCATCGAGCGCGGTTTCAGAGCCGGTTCCCACTCTGGTTAAAACCGCCAGGTTGGAACGTACATGTGTAGCGGCCTTTATTATCGTCATCTTTTCTCTACTTCTTTTGTATGTCATGTCTGTCACTCTCTTGTGAACTGCTATTTCCGGGGTCCCTTGATAGTCAAAGCAGACTTTGTGCTGTTGAAGCTAGAGAGATGGACAGAGTAAGCCTGATTCCCTGTTGTTGACATCCAACCCTTGGCGCTCATATGACCTTATGCAGTTGCGAGCGCCGTAAAACATAACTAAAAAAACAAACAGAAAAAGTGTTGGTTTTTCTTAGCGTTGTCCATCTGTGTCAGATAATGTCTCTATAATTGTACTCTTAAGTCTCTGAGAAATAATAATCTCTCAAGTTCATCTCATATCCTCTTTGTAATAATTTGTTATATATTTGTTGTTTCAGATCCTTTTTCTCTGAAGATAGAATGGCAGCGTCTCTTTTGAGGAAAAGTGTCACAGGAGTTTTACAAGTCCCGAGGCTTGCAACAAACTTTTTATTTTCCAAGTCTCTACCAGTTTTAGCTGTTGAACCTGCTAGGTGTGCTTCGAAAAAAGCTGGTGGTACAGTTCGTAACAAAAAGGGGAGAACCAAGAAAAAGTACAGGGGGCTTAAGGCTCAGGACGGATCATTTGTTCACTCTCACGACGTTCTAGCCACACAATACGGCTTGCGGTTCTACCCCGGCGAGAACGTGCTCCTAGATCCAGACTGCACCCTAAGAGCTGCGTATGATGGAATTGTGGTCATCTCGACAGAGACTTTGAACCCCTATCCCGACAGTCCTCTGTATGCACCCACTCAGAATGGGCTTGTTTTGCAGAAAAAGTTCATCCATGTTATTCCCACTCCTTTACATGGAAAATTCAGGCTTTTGTCGGAAACATGAATGAATGCTTGATTTTCTTTTTATTTGTGTTTTTCATTAAAAATAACTAGATTTTATGGAAAAAAAAGTTTTGTGACTTCCTTCTAATTCCATTTGATGTGTCATTCTCGTTCAGTGAGTTGATAAATTGTGTCACGACACGATGGAATCAGGCGCTCGTCAATTTTTGGGCATATGGATTGGTACGGTATCATCTTTAAAGCTTTTTCATTTGCATTGATTTTGATGAAAACAATACGTAATCTGTCTTTAATAAAAGTCAAGATATTAACAATTGAAGGAGGTGGGGTCTCCTAATTTCAAAGGTAAACTTAGTGAGCAAATGGCAGCCAAAGTTTAGTGACTTCCATAGCTCAAGAGTCCTCGAAAACTGCAAGTTTACATTTTTCAGTACAGCACCGTAAATCGACACATAAAATTGTGTTTTTAATGGATATATAAGGTATTGAGCCATAAAACAAAATTTAATAAAAATTGCATATTTCTTAAATTCCATTATTTTGACGAGCGCCTGACTCCACAAGGCCTCACAATTGTATGCGGAGTATGTAAAGATATGAGGTGCCGGTAATGGTTTACCTCCTCATACTAGTAGTTTACTAGTCATTCTCCTCCTCGTCACTTTTTTTTTTGCTTATATATTTAATTCATTCTGCACTTTCTATGTTGATTTGTTTGCCTTTTCTTATTTGGTTGACACTCAAACAGCCACTGTCACTTTTGAGAGTTCGAGTAAAGAGAAGCACATCAAAATAACAGCTATTTAGTACTAAGTGCCGGGAGCGTCAAACATAAATGGAAAAAAAAGTGAGGGAAAAGAAGTAGGAACTATCACTGTGACTGAGACTCTCTTCAACCACTTGCTGTACTGTCACTTACGATTTCCTCGAACCATGACATTGCTTTAGTTAGACTTTGGTTCTACTTTTAGGAATTGCATTCTGATTCAGGATTACAAAAGCATCTCCTGCCTTACTCAATCAAGACTTTGATCTAAGTAAGAACAGTTTCAGTGTCATAGAGCTAGCATGTGGCGGACCCTGGTATGAAGAGTCAATGAGAAAAGTCACAATAATACAAGCCTATTATAAAAATGTTTTATGCCCCTTTTGAAAAAATTCAGATCACTTGTGAGGCAGGCTGCTTCAACTCTCCATATGTCAAGGTCATCCCAGGCCTGGTAGGATACAACATCCCTCCCAGAAGACTCAGGGAGACTTGGAAAAAATAACTTTCCTTTAAAAAGCGTTTGCAACAGTGAAGAGCCTAACTGTTACACCACAGAGGCTAGTTGTTGCTCTTTCCAGGAAACACTTCATTTAAATTTTCATTTGACATTATTTAGGCGGACTTATTCTATTTTCTTTGGCAAAAGCTTCTCTTGAACAAGGACAATGGCACGACATGATACGTGTATGTAGGCGTATAGGTGAAAAGGACAAGAAAAAGTTCAGACACGAGTTTTTTATTTTTTTAGGCATGAACTTTACTTTTCTCTCCTGGTCTTAGCATAAACAGGGTGACAGCATTTTCTCATTGTATTGTGTACACAAATAATGCATGATCATAGTAATATACAATTCATTTTTAGACAGCACAGAAATTATGACAAACATACAAATCAATTCATTTAAAAACATGTATTATGCATTCAGCAACTGTAATTGTACTGTAAGCAAGGAGTTTACAGTAATGGAGGATGCTCTGTGGGCGGCACCGCACGCCTGATAGGAACCCTCTCTCGCAGCGGAACTGTGGTCTACCTGCGCTGCGCACACGCACTGAAATCTAGATAAGAAAGAAGGTTTTATTCCGAGATTAGGAAAGTCAATTTTAAAAATCCTTCCACCTGTGTTGTGTTTAAGTGTAAGAACTGATATGATGTTGCAGTGGACAGAAGTTTTCACAGGTGTTTTCCTTTAAAAAAAAATCTGAATGAAAGTGTTTTTATGCCCCCAGCGACTCAATTTAGATCATTAACTTTTATAAGGGGTTGGCTGCGGCGCTACCTGCCAAGGCAGACCGGGGCAGAAAGGGGTACACTGTAACAACACCCCAGAAGAAAGACCGAGATACTTGATTTAAAAATATATATTCTTATTCTAGTGTGTGTGTATGTTTGTGTGCGTGTGTGTATACATATTAAACATTTTAATTGAAGTATATATTGCTTTCCATTGTGTGTGTAAATTAGATGCTATGCGCAGCATACCTTTATGTTGAGGGGACAAAATCTAGAGTCTAGGTTTCTACATGTATCTTGTTTTCATATATTTACTAATCTCATACAACACACCTTAGCGTGTTGAGTTCAATCAGTCAGACTTGTTTTATGTTTTTAAGCCCATCCATCTCCTAATTACTATAACTATAAGACTACTGTTGTCTAGATGTAGATATCGAGAGGCTCCATTAAAATATGAAATCAATACCCCACAACAAAAATGATGAATATCTTCTATTTTAAAGAAACACCAAACCGTATCAGATGAGGGGAGGATGTAGGGTGGGTGGATAAGAGTTTGAGTCTTGTTTGATAGAACTATACTCGGTTTGGATCTAAATCTATTGTTGTCTTCACCTAAGATCCCACAATTTATAATTCCGGTTCACTTAAGATTTCGCTGTTCAAAAATAAACCAAACAAAGCAACAATAAATTTTACTGCACAAGTTGTGATAAATTATCCCCCTCTGAAGTATGAAGGGACTAAAAACGCTGCTTTCCCTATCGTACTTTACTGAACAAAAAAAAAATTCAAAGGTAATCCATGCTCATGCATGGGATCACATCGATGCGAGGTACACACGTTTGCTCCAGACGCAAGGATTTTACGACAAAGGAATCACGCCCAGGTGTGAACTCCTCATCAACGCCTTTGATTTTGCCGAACATCGAACTCGCAATAATAAGAGCCCCTCATACCCATGTCTAGAATCATGCAGTCATATCTTCAATTCAGTTTTTTAAAATACGTTTTTCAACATTTCTTATTATAATTAAATCTTTTAGCGTCATGAAAGATTATCTTTATAATTTGGTATGTTTGATAATTTTATGATACTTGGATAAGGTTTGTTTTTCTTATTTTGCCGATCTTCTTAATTTTTAAACTAGCTATATAACATAAAACTCTTAAATAATTGAACAGTCCCTAGGCTTTCTCAGTTGCCTAGAACAGTCCGTATTACACACAGAATTTAATTTTTTTTTCTCCCTGTCATTCTGTCCGTCATCCCGTCAGTTGATCACAATATCTCTCTCTCTCTGCCTGCCTGCCTGTCTGTCTCTCTGTCTCTTTTTCTCTCTCTCTCTCTCTCTCTCTCTATCTATCTCTCTCTCTCTATCTCTATCTATTTATCTCTCTCTATCTATCTATCTCTTTTATTTAATTTTTCCCATTCTCCTTCGTCCCTTCCCAAGGCCCGCCCCTCCTCTTTAATCCCAGCCCCATCCCCTCTTCCTTGCGTGCATTCCCCCACCCCGCCCACCCCCACAACGTGGCCCAGCCCGATAAGATTCTTAAAAAGAAACGCCACAGTTCATGATTTAGCCCACAGTCGGCGGCCATATTTGATCCCCACCGCTGCGTACTGCTCGTGGCGCTGCGAAGACAGAGAGGAGGCTCCTTTAGTTCTAAACTCCTTGACTGTAAGCAAGTTGGCCAACATGTACCAGCATGTGCTTTTATGAAAGAGAGTTTCTCACTCGGCAAGCCAGATGACCAAAATTTAGTAAGCTACAGTTGTCTCCACCTAAACTCACGGTGCTCAGGAGGGTGTCTGTGCATACATTTCAAAGGAGCATGCATTAACATGAAAACCATCTCATTTTCTCGATATTTTAGTGATTACTGTTACTTCCCTTGGGGGTTGAGGGTCATATAAAGAATTCCACAAACGCAATTATGTCTACAAAGGTGCTGAATGAGTGGTGAGAAAAAAACCTGAAAGACAGACTGGTACCGATGTGTACCGGTATGGGAACAGATAAGAAGAAACTTGGAGATGGTCATAAGGGAGAGCCATGCAGCTTTCTGAGCAACCGCTTCAACTACCTGTCATCTGTTGCAAATGAGATGCATGGATGGCATCAGACATTCTGAAAGAATTTTCTAGTGATTTGTTGAACAAATCAGTTGTTAAAAGTTCTGGTGTGCGTTTAGGTGAAGACTACTGTGCAAAGTCATGCATGCATGTACTGGTAATCTGACATCGTAGTTTTCTGCACGGAAGATTAAAAATTTCTGCGCAGAATTTTACCTCCTAAATGACCAAATTTTGCAAAGATTGCGACCATGTTCAAACCTTTTCCATACTGCTTAAAAAATATAAGTACCAATTAAGTACCAGGTACCAATTAATCACAAGCTCAGGAGTAGCACTACAGACACAGTAAATACAATTTTTAAAGCCCAGCAATTAGCAGCATACAATCTGTATTGTTAGAAACACAAGCCCATAATATAATATACAAGCAAAAGTGTGACCCAAAGAAAAGAGACACTATACCGGTAATTTCAAAACCAGGTGAGCTGGCAGTCTGAGCTATGTCATTGATGAACAGGAAGCGTTGAAGAAAAAAAAGACAATTATGTTGTTAGAAAAAAAAAGAATTCCTTGGAAGATGGGCAGAACATAGGGGGGAGAATTATTTGAAGATAAAAGACCACCCCTGCCACAACCTAGCAACAACAATGGTCCCAACATTCTAAAAAAGTCAGAGGTAGAGCTCGCAATTAGAATTAGAAACACCCCAGAAGGAAAAGCCACGGGTGAAGATGGCATAAACACAGAAATGCCCATCCACCATCGATTTACGGGTGTGGTGAAGTACCACATTACATACGTACTAACAGAACAGTTTTCCGCCAAACACATGTTTGCTTTTGGTAAGCTGAAGCTGACGTTCAGCGCCATTTGTTTTCCACGCATTCTTTCCTTAAAAAATATCTATCCATTTTTGCTGAAAGAAAAATCTCGTCTCGCCTGTACTCCTATAAGCCTACAATAGCCGCTACTAGCACAGGCACAATAGAATCTAGATAGAAGGCAGTGTTAGTGTTACTGACTGAAAAGTTTTTAGGCCATTCCGAAAGGGAATGCACAATAGAATTGTAAAAGGGCTGATTTATCAGCATCACGCTCACACAGTGCCGGAATAACAAAGGGAATAAGGGGGACTGCTGCTTTTTCTTTTCTCATCCTTCCTATCTTAATTTTTCCTCTACTTTTTTTGTGTGTTTGTCACTCTTGTGAATTGCTATTTCCGGGGTGCCTTGATAGTCGAAGCAGATTTTGCACTGTTGAGGCTAGAGAGGTGAGCAGAGTAAACCTGATTCCTAGTCTGTACCTTTCTGTTGACACCTGCCCCTTGGCGATCATATGATAAATGCAGTTTCGAGCTCCGTAAATCTTGCATTACATGGGGTGCCCACTACGAATGGGATCGGCCAATTGCTAATGGCCTAAAAAAACAAACGTGTTTGTTTTCAGTTTCAGGCGATCGAGTCCAGTGATCGGTCAGATCCAGCCGTAGTCTGTCCCCGTGGTATTATGCACACCGCATAATTTAGCAAAATTTGATCATTTTTTGCATAATTTCTGGTTATTTTCCTTTATCATTCTTTGTTAAAATTAACAGAATCGCATATTTTCACATTCTTAGGCTCAGTTTGCATATTTTCAGAATTTTTCTTGCATAAAACGACGGGGACAGCGTAATGGGCACCCCGTGATAAAATAAACAAGAATCTAGATCTGGATCAATTTTGTTTCCAAAATAGAAAGAGCCCTCTAATTTCTGGCTTCCGGTGAGAGAGAGATCACTCTAACGTCGTCGGCTCGCTTCAGTTTTCTTCCCCTCACAGTTTACATCTGAAAGCATAATAATGCTGCAAAATTCTGCAAAAAATAAAAATTCCACAGCGCAGTTGATCCATCCATTTTTCGCGGTTGCAGCGCCCGCAGAAAACTACGACGTCAGGGTAATGATCCATGAGTCTCCCATTCTCAAGGAGAGCACATACATTTCTGAAAGTAATATCTGCAGTAGAAAATGCAGACTCAAAAAGCATAAGAAGAAGTGGAGAGATATATCGCAATACTGAGGGTGAAGTGAAGCATGCCAGAAGAAACTTGGAGAAAATACGTTATGATGATCCTAAAACTAACGGACAAAAAAGTAGAAAAATGCAAAAGAAGCAAAGCAATATCTAGCATAGCCAATTGCAGCTACGTGACCCATGGACCACAGAAAGCCTAAGTTGTGTTTGTACATGTTTTATTAAGATGTGTCGTACCATGTTGTGTGCGTGGGTGGTTGGAGGGCGCTGCTGGTAGGTCCTTCATCTGTACTTTTCCTCTTGTTTCTGTCTGTCTTACTTTTTCGCAGCACTAAATGACCGTTGTTGTGTCGATGTATTTCTTTCTACTCAAACAAACAAATGTGAGCGGGGAGGGGGGTGGATGGGTGAACACGGGTATTGACTTTCCAGTCAGTCACTTAGCATGGCTTTGGTGTGGCACCCCATTGCCACAGTCTCCCTGTTCAATGGCAAGACTTGAAGTGAAAGTAAATATCAAAACTAGAGCTGCTGAAGATATCTATGGGTGTTCCTTTTCCCAGCTGTGGTAACTTTTCGATTACAAATAGAAGTTGTATTGCAAAGTGCACAGAGCATGGAATATACGCTATATAGTTGTAATTACATAAATCATTACATTACTCATGCATCTCAAATGATGTCTAATCAACCTTACATGATATTCTAAAAAGAAAGATGAGATAAAAATAATACAATGTATATCACTGGAAAACAAAGGGTTAACAACAGAAAAATTAGCAGTGGGTAATCTATGTAATGAAAATGATCCCATTCATTTATCATTCCAGTACCCAATCAAAAGGCATTCAGCCTAATGTCTGTAAACTTGATTTTGATCCCCGTCTACAACAGGATTTGGCTGTAACAGGGAAATCATGTAGGTCCCAGAGGTTCTGTTACGGCCGGGGTCCGTTGTATAATCATTACTGATTTTTTTCTGACTCTCTTTTTAGGAAGCTCAGGATTTATGACCGGCAGGCCAGTTTATCAGTCTGAAATTTTGTTCTTCTCAGCAAACTCCTTGCTCAAAATCTTCATGACATCCCCGTGGCTAATGCCAGACTGTCTGTGCTTCACCTCAGAGTAACACTCCTTCACAAACAGGGCAAACTTGTTGGGAGTCCTTGGTGTCACGGGAGTTGAGTTGCCACTTCTTTCAATGCTAGACTCAAGGTCTTTCGTCAGATACACCTCAAAGTTCCCCTGGCAGTGACCACACACCTTGTTGTCTGTGTCCAGAGATTTGGAATGACGACCAATTCTGAAAATCAAGAAAAGACCAACACTGATGATGCAATAACTGGCAGCTGTGACGTAAACATCAACTCCATAAATCTTCATACGTATACCATAACTTTGTATGACTCTCACTATTTTACCAAGTTAAGATAAGTGTAAAAGTACAGCTGAACCTGCCCAGACAGCCACTTCTAAAGGCTGCTTTCCATTTCCTCCCTTGCAGTTGTTTTTTTCTGTCTAATTAAATGGCAATGCCTAAAATTAAAACCTGTTCAATGAAATCAATGTGATCACAGACACTATATTTTATCAACCAACAGCCCTAAAAACATGCCTGAGATGGCCACGCAAATCTCTAATCACCCGACACATTGCCATAAATCATTTACCGGCCCCAGACTCTGTGGATGCCATCATAATCCATTTACCTGTTGTTACTTTTTGCCTGCCCTACTATAAATGAACCAATTGCTGACCAGTACATTGCGTGGTTTCTGGTCCCTCCCACAGTTAACCCAAGTTGACCAGTCGGTAACATTTTACTGGGTCTAACACTGTAACAGCAGTCCTAAGCCTGAGGCTACCTCCAGATGTTTGTTTTATTTATTTTTATCAGTCTTGCTTGAGACCGCACAGGCAGCGGAATTTTAGTTGCAGCGGGGGGTTCCCCGCAAAGCGCCTTATCATGTCGGGGTCAGCTCCCTGTCACGGCTCTGTCTGGGCTGACTTAATTTTTGGTACTTTTCAACGTACAGTTTTAGGTGTATCTTTGTATATTTATGGTAACTATCATTTAATGAACCCAAAGCACGAATTTTGGTTCTTGGGACTAAAAAAAGAACGAACATTGTAACTCGTCTGGTTATTTCATTACACGTGCTGAAGTCGGCAATGCTAAATTGTAAATTTTTTTGGACAAGTGTGAATGAAAAAAAAATCAATATAAAAAAAACCAGCACGACAAAAACTGTCAAACTTTTGGAACATGAACGACATAACATTGGTGCAGATACTTAGGAAAGACGGCATCTGAGCATATAATCGAAAGCAGTAATTTTGCAACTTTATCCTTCTGGCACGCAATTCACTATGATGTAATTCTTCCAATTACAGCTTTATGTGTCTAAAATAATCATGAATATTGGCATATTTTCTTGAAAGTTTATAAAAATTACCCAAAAGTCTCTCTATGAAAAAATACAAATCTATTTTAGTGCCAGAATACATCTGCATGTACTATGTTATACACGAACAGTACCTGTTACACTCCAGAAATTCCTTACTTTTTTTAAAACACTAAATCTAGATTTTGTAAGGTGACTGAATACCCCGGTAACATGGATGACTTCTCGTAATTGGGTTATAAGAATAATTCCTAGCTTTCCAGTGACACTAAAGCAGCACCTGACTTTTCCAGCATAATATATCTTTCTTAGTTGTATAATGCAGGCTGCCACAGACACAGCTTGATTCATGAACAAATGCAAAGTAACTTTCTCTTGTTTAATGGTAAAACAATGAAACACAGATTTTAGAGAGATCTGTAGTGACATTTTTAAATGAACAATCATTAATTTTTATTCATAAGTTTGTAGCTAAAATAGGACTAATTGGGTACTCTACAAACACTTGTCTAGAACAAAAACTAAGGCACAGAAATTAACCATTTTAACGCAGATTTAATCTCAAGACATTGAGCTTTTAGTACATTAGTGTAATGGTTTGCTGTGTGGGAAGGGAAAAGAGTTATATCGTTTCAAACATAGACAAAAATGCCTCTTAATCGACAGCGGCAAAGTCGCTTCAGTGCTCATTAACTCCGTGACCCAGAGCCGGGGAGCTTTGGCAGGCTGCTGAGTCACACTAACTAAAAGTAACAGAATCGGGCAAAAATTGGCGCCGTGAGAAGACCTACTGTCTCAGACTAAGTCAGAAAACGACTTTTCTCCTCGATAATGAGTGACCATCGAAGACAATTCTTAGTCTTAGTTCTTACAGTATTTTAACTGAAACAACAAATGATAAAAGAGAGGAACACTTTCACAGAATACACACAATTCACATAGCTTACCGATATCTACAATTCACACACTGGTATGTGTATTTTGTTTTGATCGTGTAGTCATGGCAACGACTTATCACTGGCATGAAAGGAAACATCTTATTGATTTTCCGCGCCCTGAAAAAATAGAGAATGGTTTTTCATTTATTATTACAGAGACATTAGCGTTAACTGTTCTAAAGAAAGGTGTGAGTGACAGACAGCGGTATAACTTAAAATGTTGCAGGAGCCTTTTCATCAAAGAAAGCTCAAAACATTTTTAAAAAGGAAACACAACACACAAAAGAATTGAAATCATAATTTGGGGGGAGAGGGGGTTCTGCACAAAAACAAATCATCCAAAGACAATACATGTAGTTGTATACTGTGAAACTCAAGATTCAACAAAGTCATCAGGCTAGACCTTCAATTTTGTTATCCGAGTGTTCGTTATAGCAAACATGAGGTTTTTGTGTAGATAATTACAGGCACAAAGCAAGTAATGTTATAATGCATTCAACTTCCTCAATCAAAAGTAGTTTGATTTCAAATGAGAGGCATTTTCGTTTCTTTGATGCCATACCAATGAAATTATATAGGGAAAACTATTTTTTTTTAATCCGATTAGTTCAATGCACACCTGTGCCATCTATCATCTAAGATGTATGGTTTGCCAAACAAATTGTCTTGCTGTGTATAGCCTAGCATACGGCAACGTTTAATTTCACAGACCAGTGCGCAATTCATTATGTAGATCTATGTTAAGACTAGTTTATCATTGTAATATTGATCAGTAGCAGGGGGGGGAAAATGACTGGGTACTGTGACGTATTTTTATCTCTATTGACTACAGACGTTCCATGCCCGGACCGCTTGCAGCCACTTCCACAGGACATATACTCCAAGCCTGGTTGTGGTTGATGGGCGCCCTGGTGTGATTTGTCCTTCTTTCCTACCAAATACTTGTCACATCCTTATTTGTCCTTCTTCTTTTTTGCCTTTGTTACTCTCTTGTTACACTTCAAATCTTCGGCACTTATATGACCTAGTTGTGTTGCAAGTGGCGTAAAACTCTTACTGACCTCATGCAGTTGCGAGCGCCGTAAACCCCCCACTAAAACTAAACTCATGTGAGGTACAGCATATATGCCATGCTTTATACAGGGCTGTTTCTACTGATTTGAATATCCCGTGGCTCCTTGCGGTAACTTATTCAACAGTGATTGTTTTATTCCCAAACATGAGTGACTTAGTCTGTGAAGAAACGTTCAGCGCACAAGGACCTAAAACTCAATCAAAGTCAGTTGAGTTTCACAGGTGGTTCGAGAACATACCAAACAAACGCGGGTGGTTGGAGGGCGCCATTGCGCTACCTCCGAATTACACAGTTCTATCTGACATTTTTGGCTGTTTTGAGTTACTCTCGTAAGACTATGAGATCAAAAATAAAATACTCTATCGGTTTTATCGCAATCGTAAGATTATTCAGAGTCGTTATCAAGATATTCAAAAAATTGCATTCGAAAAAGCTTGACATATTGTGAAACTCAAAATTTTACAGTCAAATTTCTCAAAACTAGGTACTGTGCAGATAGAACTTTGTAATTCTGAGGTAACATTTGGTAGGTCCTACTTCTTTACGTTCCCTCTGTTGTTTCTGTCTGTCTCGCTTTTCCCCCCCGCACTAAATGACCTTTATTGTGTCGGGGTGCTTCTCTTTACTCAAACAAAACAAATTTCAATTCAGCAAATAAGCACTCCCTTCAACATATTTCAGAAAAGCACTTTAAAAAACCAACATTAGCTTCGTCTGCATCCGTCTGTTCAAGTTCTGTGAGTCATTCTAGGTCTACCTCTGCTCCTTCCGCCTTATATTTTTCCAGCTTCATACCACTCACCAAGATTTCCAGAACGGTCCGTGACTTTCTCTAACACCGTTGATCAGTCTCACAGCCGCATGACAAAGTTCATGTGCCAAAGTGTCTCGTACTCGCTCTGAAAATTAACAAGTTTTCTTACTTTAAAAAAAAAAATTTGCGTACAGCCAGAACAGTGTTAGTTCCAAAAATTTAGATCTCCTAAAATAAGAATACTCAAGGCATGTCAAAATGGATTAGAATATAGGATGGTCTCTTCAGGCTGATTTACCATATCATCATGTGTGTACATAAAATGATAAAAAAAAGTTGGCAAAATTGCAATTTGAGGAAGTTCCCACTGTCACTGTCAAAAACTTTGCTCTCACTTTCAGATACAATAAGTAGTAAAATGAGAGCTGTTCATATTTCTCTCTTTTTTTTTTTCAATAACAAGTATTATTAGAAATTTCTTGACTTCCTTAAAAGAAAAATACAGTAGTCTCCGCCTAAACGCACGGTGCTCGGGAGGGCTCCTTAGTGTGTGTTTATACGGAGCTTGCGTTTGCATGAACCTTTGCAAAGAGAGGAAGGAGGGACGCAGTTATCTCATTGCCTTGATATTCTAGTGACCTCCCTTTGGGGTGGGGGTCACTTTGGGACGATAATGTGACGACATGCGACGGCTTTGTGAAGGGTTCCCCGATTGTGATTAAGAATACAAAAGCGTTGAAAGGGTGTGTGTGTAAGTGTGAGTGTGTGTGTGTGT
>NW_004797947.1:220803-245434 GCF_000002075.1 Aplysia californica | reverse complement strand
GGGGGAGTAAAAATACAGACTCAAGTAATGATATGCACCATAAAATGTCGGGAACAGATAGCGTAAGAGGAAACTGTTGGTGATAATCATAGAGACGATGGCCAAGCCTTGTGGCTTTCCAAGCAACCACCCCCGACCGTGAATTCATGGACAAGCATTCACACGTGTTGTGCATCATAGGCCTAGGTCTAACTAAACATTACATGCAGTCACTCACAGACCAGTCAGAAACCTTCTCTCAAAGACACATTTCAAGTGACCAATCAAATAACATTTCAGTCCCCCAACCACCCAACATTTCACAGACCAGTCCTAGACCTATGTGTCTGTGGAAAGTTGGGTGTGAAAATGCTGTCCACCACTCTCTTTGTTCGGCGTGAGGGGCAGTCTCACCAAATATCATTTGAGCGTCTAAATTATGTAGCAATAAAAAACGCGTCAGATGATGAAAGCGTGCATTTGAGCAGAGCGTGCTTTTGTATGGTGTGCGTTTAGGCTGAGACTACTGTACTACCTGGGGAGAAGTCAAACATATTTTGTACTCTATAACATCTAGTCACACAACACTACTTTTTTTGTACATTTGCAAGCCTTTAAAAGAATTAATTCAGCCATCAATTATGAATTTGAACGTCAATAGGAATGATGTATGGTAATTTATTGTCTGCTGTCTGGAAGAAAGGATTCGGAATCTTTGTGACAAAACAAAATTTTCGTCCAGTAATAGTAAAAAAAAAAATTAAGGGGGAGGTCTGGTGAGCAAGAAAAAAAATGTATTCACTGACCTATATAAATGAGTTTAGCATAGTATGACTCAATGCCACTCATTGCCATGGTGACGGCGGCCATCTTGAAAATAACACAGATCTTTAATTCCTAAAATCTCAAACACTAATCAAGATATTCTACTTTGTAAGATATGAATGGAAAGGCAGGACCTATATTGAGGTAATAGGGTGACTACTTTTTTTATTTGGTTGTTTTCATTAAAGGAGCATGACTTGGAATTTCATTATGTAAAAAAGTGTTACAATACAACCCCTAACCTGATATAGATGGACATGCCCCCAGTCAGTCACAAAGAAAGACAAAAATAACTAGCTCATTATCTAGAAACATGGATAAGCTATCACCCTGCCTAACTTCAAGTCTCTAAGGAAATAAGACAGATTTCAGGATTTTCGTGGCATATTGTCCATGAAAAACACAATTCTGAGAAAATGGCCATTGAAGTAAAAAATGACTTACTGTTATACTATTAGTAGCCATATGAAACAAAATTTCACATACAATATGCTTATCTCAGCAAAATAATATACCGGACTTGATAGCTAAACACATTCAGCTATTCACTTGTGAAAAAACCTCAAAAACGATATTTTGACCCAATTTTCAGTTTAAGTCCCACCCGTCCGTTCCCTTCAGACACTTAAAAAATTTATGGACAATAAACCCCCCAAAATAATTTACAGTAGGTAAAAATTACTGAAGAGCCAACGAAAACCATTTACCTGGGGTATCACAGACTTTGGCAGACAGGGAAATTTTTCCAACCAAGTTGTCTTTTGTCCCTCTCACAGAGAAGGTACCGGCCGTCTTCAGGTACCGACTGTTCCACTCAATGGGCAAGTCAGCTGGGAGCTGTGACAAGACGAGGAGGAAAATCAAAATATTGTTACTATTTTGGGATGACTGTATCATATAAAAACAAGTAAACTGCCATGGGACAAAACACACAATAATCAAAAAGTGAAAAAATGTAGAAAAAGATGACTATCTGAGGCATAATCTCCATGTTGTTACAGAAAAAACTGAATTGAGCGAAAACAAAGTGACTGATCACAGCACGTTTTGTGACCAAATAATTTACTACAGTAAAGAAGATCCAGCTATGGATGTTCCATTATTGGAGATAACCCGCTATCGTAAACTATTTTCCAGAGCGATAATCACAAAGGCACATACCTGACAATTAAATTTAGGGGAGGGGGGGGGGTGTCAGAGTAAAGAGAAGCACGTCAACACACTAACAATTATTAAGTGCTAAAAAAAGCAAGAAAGATTGACAGATACAGCATAGGGATAGTAAAGAATAGGACCTTCCAGTGGTACCCTCCGCATTCCACAAAAATCTCCACGCTCCTATGGCCTTATGCGGTTGCGAGCGCCTTAAAACACTTACCCCCCAAAAAAAGAATATAAAAAAGCTCTCATGGTATACAGAAAGGCACATTGACTTCTTTAAATATAACACTCATAAATTGAAGAGGTACAGAAAAAAAAAAATTATTTAAGGAGAGAGAAATATAAAAAGATGCTAAAAAATTCCTTTACTAAACCTTTTTCTCAAAAACTTTACTGTTGAAAATAGTAAAGAGTTTGGTCGTCAGTTCAGCCTTCACTGTCATGCTTTTGAAGTGCCTCAAAAACCTGGAAAAGGAAAAGAGAAAGACTTTACAGAATGCTCAATACCATGTTCCTGTCTCATACAAAATACGCTTGTGACAGTTGCCAGCTGGACAGTTTTAATAACACAAAAAAATACAATCTCTCCATATATAAATTATGCTGTGTTACAGCCTACATTCTACTCAAAATGACCCATCTTTTGTCATTAAACAGATTGTTTACAATTTTATCTGCCTGTCTAAATCCGTGCTTGTTATCCTAAATGTAGGTCTCTTTCTAAAAAATTTGACAAAAGATGAAAAAACAAAAGGTGTGGCAAAGTGAACAACTCTGAAAAGTTGAAATCTACTAGTGCAATACAAAGAAGCCCTCCTTCTAAAGGATCAAATTATGTTTATGTAAGGTGTATAAGATCTATTAACAATCAATCAAGTAAAAAATTTCATTTTTTAAAAATCAGAACTGCAGAAAGAACTAGAATCGAACCTCAAAGCTTCTGGGTGTCTCTTGTAGTCAGGTAAATCAGAAGACAGAGATTCCAGAAAGGAAGAGTCGTCACTCACACCAAGAGCTGACTTCACTGACAGTCGTGGGGCCGTCATAGGATGCTCAGGGAGAGCTGGAAAGTATTTTAAAAGTAACAGTGATAGCACATGTGTATATTAGGCTACATGTACATGTTCTCCTTTTATGATTCTATTTATTCTTGTTTGAGAAAAGAAATCACACAATAAAAGTCATTTAGAGCTAGAAAAAAATTAAGACAAACAGACAGACAGGCACAAAACAGATAAAGAAAAGAAGTACAACTCACCAGTGGCCCCTCCTCCACCAATCCTAGTTTTTGCATAATAAACTTTCAGGCCAATCCAATTAAATAGACAACAACCTCAATTTGACAAACAACACAGAACTGGCAACAGATCCCCCAAAAAAGAAGCAAATGCCAGAAAACACAGTTTTTACAGCAAAGAAAGACTAGAGAAAGCTGAAATTCGCTGATAAATAGCACAGAGAACAACGTATCCAATGGGCATTCATTGCTTTGTACCCATAACAAGGGAGAAAAACATTGAGACCTTTCTCACCGCTTCTCCCCGTTTACTGACAGTTCTGTTGGAGTAAAGAGAAACACATCGATACAATAGCAGCCAATTAGCGCTGGAAAAAGGCAAGAAAGACAAACAGAAACAACAAAGGGACAGAAAAAAAGGTTCTACCATTGGTGCCCCTCAAACTTCTTTTTTCTCACAGCGAACAAACTGGCTCAGTAACACACCATGAGAATACAACTCCCTCCTGTTGACCTCCCTTATACAGCACACAAGATTTGCTGGCGTAAATGGTCACCTCCCATTGTGTGCCATAGTGTGTAGGCACACTGGCTGACATGACGATTAGAATATCTTTGTTCAGGGCCTCGTAATGCAATAAATATTAAATATTTGACACATTCCTATTCTTTGTTTTGTTCTGGTGTGTGTTTTACGGCGCTTGCAACAGCATAAGGTCATATTATTTATGAGTATGGGTGCACGGGACACATTAAACATTTTCAGTTTTGGTGGGCATTAATTCTGAATTTTGGCAGTGTGGCAGCCAAAGCCTACTCTTATCAATTTTGGACCACCAACTTGCACATAGGACCTCCAAAATGTTTCATCCTCATCTGAGAAGGCTGGGTATTAGATCTTGCCTACCCTAAGATCAGAAATGTCGCTGAAAGACAGCAGTATGAAGGAGCCAAGAGGTAGCAGTTGACAGGCTGTGGAAAGTTAGGAGCCAAGAGGAGGGTGAAAAGAGGGAGGGGATGGGGGAGGTGGTAGAAAGTGGAGATGAAATCAGAGGAGAGAGCAGGGTTGGAGAGCAGGAAAGGAAGTGAAAGGAGAAAATTTGAGAGAAGAAAATTTTAAGCTGTCAGGTTTCGAACCCGGGACCTATTAAATGAAAAGTGAACACTGTAACCTCTAAACCATGAGACACCCCCCCCCCCTCCCCAAATCCTATTCAATCAGATCAAGATTTGAAAAGAACAAAGAACATGTAGTATGTAGAAAAAATAAAATGTACAAGAGAAAATACCATAGGAGGGAAGGAAATTTATGTAAAGCCTCAGATGCTCTCTTTACACAGGAATAGCCAAAGTTAAGGCTGTTTCCAAGAAAGTGTTGGTGTGCAGCCATAAAAGGTCTCGAAGAAAAGTGATTACAAGATTAACAAGTCATCATAAATTAAGCTTACATGTTACAATAATTATGTACCTAATAATTAACACTTACATGTGCACCTTTTTACATTAATAAGATGGCGTCAATTTGATAGAGAAGGCAAGGGACAAAAAAAAAAGAAAAAGGTCTCACAAAAAAAGAGGGATACCACTGTGAACAGAAAGAATCACCACAAACCTGTCTTAAGGCGAGGCTTGGCAGGAGTCTTGAAATGTCCATGAAACGGTTTAGTTGCTTGCGGTGGTGCATGAACCGGAGTTCTGAAATTTGTTTTCTGTGGCTTGAAGTCATCGTCGTCATCAGACAACAACCTGTCATCAACCACACTTCCCATGCTTGAGGTGGAAGACAGAAGTCTCCTTGGTGTTTTTGCAACAGAGTCGTAGCTTGCATCACTCCTCTCTACACCATTTAATCCTTTGTCTCTCTGTGATTTTATCTTGTATTCTGTAGAGATCTTCTGCTTTCCGTCCTGCCGGGCGCTTGCTTCATTGCTTTCCTCATCCAAGTCCACAGACTTCAACACAAGGGACTTTCCACCTCTGAGGGTTTGGGTTTTTGCAGTTTTAATAAAAAGTAATACATCAACACATTGACAGCAACGGTCATTAAGTGCAAGGAAAAAAACAACTCATAACTGATAACTTTTAAAAACAAAATACACGGGACTCTACCCACACAGCAGGTCAAAATAAACAGCATAGGCCAAGTAACCTCTTCCAAAGCCTCTACACACATCTTTTTTGCATTCAACAAATCCATGCTCAACAGCTTCAAAAAAGCAGACTGGGACGGGTTTGCCAATCAATGTTCCCAGATTCTTAATCCCAATTTCGACCACAACTACAATAAATTCCACGAAAAGCTTTTAGAAATATGCCACAAACACATACCAAAAACAAAAACAAAACCCCGGAGGAACAAGATCTGGTTCTCTTGGGAGTGTGAGGCCACAGTAAAGAAAAAGAAGGCAGCGTATCGAAAAGCCGTCAACAACACCACCATAGAAACAAGATCAATTATTTAAAGGCTCGACCTGTGGCACGTAGATGCCTCAGGGAGAGCAAAAGACAATCATTCCAAAAATACATCTCCAAAATCAACAGCCAGACACCACTCAACCAAGTTTTCAAAATTACTAAAAAATTCTTAGGTAGACGCACAGACACCATTCGGCACGTCCAGAGGCCGGATGGAACCACAGCTGAAACACAAGTAGACATCGCAAACACAATAGCTACATCTCTCGCCAAAAACTCATCCCAAGCAAACTACAACACCACTTTTCAAAACATCAAAACTAACAGAGAAAAACAACACCTAAACTTCCACTCAAACAACACTGAAACCTACAACGCAGACTTCACAATAGACGAACTAACATCGTGCATCTCGGACCTGGGCGATACAATCCCGGGACCGGATGACATCCTCAACCAAATCATTAGACACTTACCCTCAGAAACACTCACACTCCTACTATACATATACAACGACATGTGGCGGTCGCACTCCTTTCCGGAGTCTTGGCGTCTCGCCACTGGCATTCCAATACCCAAACCAAACAAGGACCACACACACGCATCCAATTACAGACCAATAGCACTAACGAGCTGTCTCTGCAAACTAATTGAAAAAATGATCCACAGGCAACTCATGTGGTTTCTGGAAACGACGGGCTCGCTGAGCGGTCTCCAGTGCGGATTCAGGAAAACTCGATCCACTCTGGATCACCTGGTCCACCTGGAGACCTTTATACGCGAGACGTTCGCTGAAAGAGGCCACATGATCGCCATCTTTTTTTACCTAGAAAAAGCCTTCGTCACAACCTGGAAGTACGGCATTCTTCGAGACCTGCACACACTCGGCATACGCGGTCACCTCCCTGCCTTCATTGGCAACTTCCTGAAGAACCGTTCCTTCCAGGTTCGTGTCGGATCCTCCCTTTCTGACCCCCCACCAACAGGAGGAAGGAGTCCCCCAGGGGAGCATCCTTTCTCCTCTCCTATTCGAAATTAAAATAAATTCCATAGTGAAAACCCTCCAAACAGCATAGACAGCTCGTTATACGTTGACGACTTTTTGATATGCTGCCGTTCGAAAAATCCTCATTTGAGATCTATGGAAAGGCAGCTGCAAGCAGCTGCACAAACTCGAAACATGAGCAAACAATAACAGTTTCAAGCTCTCCCCGTCAAAGACGGTTGCAGTACACTTCTGCCGAACAGGCAGACATGTGCTGCAGCCAGATTTGACACTATACGGGGAAAGGATTCCCGTCCAGGACCAAGCTTGTTTCCTCGGCGTCATTTTCGACAAAAAACTCACATTCATACCACACATCAAAGACCTTCTTGTGAGGTGCCAGAAAGCGCTAAACGCTTTGAAAATTCTATCGCAACCGGAGTGGGGCGGGGACTCAAAACACCTTCTCCACTTGTACATCTCCCTTGTCCGGTCCAGGCTTGACTACAGTTGTCAAGTCTACGGATCGGCAAAACCACACATCTTAAAAATGCTAGACCCAATACAGAACCAAGGACTCCGCCTCGCTCTGGGGGCTTTCCGCACTTCTCCGGTGGAGAGCCTCCAGGCCGAGGCCAACATACCACCACTCTCACTCAGACGCACACAACTCTCACTACAATACACAGTTAAACAGAGCTCAACACCGGAAAATACAGCGCACAACAGCATTTTTAAAACAAACCCAGAAACCATAAACAAATTCCAAAACAACGAAAAACTCATCAAACCCTTCGGCCTCAGAATCCTTGAGGACCTCAAAAACTTACACTTTTCCAAACAAGACATCCAACAAATTCTTTTCCCCGACCTCCCTCCGTGGCACCTCACCAAGGCAAAAGTAGACTTACAGCTGACCACGCACAACAAAGAAAGCACAAACACCAAAACTTTTAAAGCAGATTACAAAAAACTAATAGATAAATACCCCGGTGCGGAGCTCATCTTCACGGACGGCTCCAAAAAAGACAATGAAGTGGGCGCCGCAGCCCTATCTCCCAACAATACACACCAGAGGAGACTCCATCCTGAAGCCTCCATTTTCACTGCGGAGGCCACTGCCATTGACATGGCACTGGACTCTGTAGAAAATTCTCCTAACAAATCTTTCCTTATCCTTTCTGACTCTTTGTCTTGCATCACCTCACTCACAAACTACACACTCTTACATCCAAAAATAGTTAGGCTACAACAGAAAATTCATACACTATCCGAAACAGGAAAAAACATCATGTTTGCATGGATACCCAGCCATGTGGGCATCCGAGGGAACGAGCAGGTAGACGACCTGGCAAAGAAAGCTTCATCCCTTTTGCTGGGATCAACGACAAACACTCTCCCACAGACTGACTTTAGAAATAAAGTCAAAAAGTACACCTCCAGTCTGTGGGAGAGCCACTGGGAAAAGCAGAAAAATAATAAACTATATGAAATAAAACCCAAACTAGAACAGCGAAATCCTTCGGACCTCTCCAGAAGAGACGAAGTCATTTTTACTCGATTGCGCATCGGACACACGGCCCTGACCCACAAATACCTCCTACAGGCAGATGAGAAGCCGTTCTGTGTCGGATGCGACACAGATTTTACCATTAGACACATCTTAACAGAATGTCTGGACTTTGGAGAGATCCGAAGGAAATATTATAAATGCAAGAAATTGCAAGATATTTTTTCCGTCGTTGGTCCCAGCAAAATCTTGAATTTTATGAAGGCCATTGGCCTTAATGGCAAATTGTAAAATGAAAACGTACTATTAAAATTTGTTATTGTTACTTATAAGAGTTGTTTTAAATCACAAATATATTTACACTGAATTTTAATATTTTAACATTTTAGCATTTTAGAATCAATTAGTTAACCAATCGTGCAGCGAACTTTTGCGAAAGTAAACAAACTTGTGTTTCGCGCGCTCATATGACCTTAGCAGTTGCGAGCGCCGTAAAACCCTATACTATACATACATCAACAGCTGACTATGGTAAGAGGCCACAGCTACAAAAGACTTATGGGTTTCATTTCCATCATAAAATATTCACAAATCTGGTCTTGAAAGTTCATAATTTTTGTTTAACATCAGCAAGTCCATGAGGAGCAAAACTAGAAAACAAAGAATGGATGTTTTTGGACACAAAAATGGACTTCCATACTCTGACCCCCAAAAAGTATTAAAAAATAAGTTTTTTACGTACTGGTTGGCAGTTATAAAGACCGATCAACAGAAACAAAAAAAAAGGAATTTAAAGAAGTAGGACCCACGAGTAGAACCTGCCAACCTCCTGTTCTCCTCTGAGAAGAAAGTCAAATGATGATGAGCTTACAAAAAACAACCCATACATGCCTCTTTGAAAACTGAATCTTTCCATTTATAGAACTCTGACAAAAAATATGAATTCTTCTTGAAGGTGAAATACTTCAAATCAACATTTTTTTTAAACGGTATAGGTTAACACTATCAACACTATTAGGTTACTTAAGAGGCAGGACCTCCGTGTTTAATGTCCATTCCTGAAAGGACCAAGCCAAGTGGGAAATTTGTGAAAAGTGCCTTTCCCAAGGACACAACGTCGGACTGAGCTGAGGCTCGAACAAATCAACATCAGTTTTAGTTTTAGTAGAGGTATTACGGTGCTCGCAACTTCATAAGGTCATATGAGCGCCAGAAGATTAGAGGTGTTACAAGAGAGTGACAAACATAAAAAAGAAGAAGGGGATATAATGACGATAGATGTTTGATAGGAAAGAAGAAGCAGCATTATCACTACAATATTACTAACAAATACGATAGGGAAAATACCAGAGATTACTATTCTCAATAACAGCGACCAAGTCAACAATACAGCAGATACCAAAGAATTTTATAAAAGTGAACAAAACAACTAGTTTATTTTTATACTGAAAGTTTTATCCCTTCTCTGAACAATGAAAAAATAGGATTTTTCATATTTAGAGTTGAACCTGCTTTGATGGCCACCTGTCCACGACAATCACCTGTACAAACAACCACTTCCCATATCCTGTATTATAATGACAAGGTCCAAGACAACCACCTGTCTAAGACAACAACTTTTCTCCAAAACAGTGGGTGCCCATCTTGGACAATTTCAACTGCACTCCACATTAAGTCAATTTCCATCTTCCTTTTTCTGTGAAGTCCTAGCACATGGGATTCAAAATAAATATCGTTCAATCCAGTCATAATAAAGTTTTTCAATTTTTTTATCAATACGCAAAAAATGAGAGAAAAAAATCTTTTTCAGGGCATTTTCTGAGATAGTGAAAGTTCAGAAAGAGTACACCATGAATATAACAAAGAAAAGAGGAGAAAAATTAGGCCACAGACAGATATATATAGTATAACATCAATACCAAAAGAAAATTTTTTAATTTTTTTTCACAAACAGGCCTTAGTAGCGCTAATTGAAAAAAAAAATTCTTGTTATTCTTACCTCAGATGTCTTCCTACTGTTTTTCTATCAGCCTTTGCAAGTAACATTTCATCTTCCTCATCATCACCATCTGTTCCAGAGTCCACATCATCACTGCCTTCTGTCTCAGCATCACTCACAACAAAATCATCCAAGGATCGTCTGAAAATTGCAACAGTGAAATTTCCATTACCTACATAGTTTGTATGTGTGTTTTAAATGTGTCCAGAGTATGCCTAAAAAACTTTGATAAAAATTTTGATGAATGAGATGGAACAAACCACACAACTGATCAAGACAGATAAGGATGAAAAGGAAAAAATTGCAACTACAGCACTCTTTTCTCCCTGGTAGTTTTCAATAAACACACATGTGTTAAATCAACAGAATCAGAGGAGAAAACAAAAATCAAAGAGTAGAAAGACCACAGCAAGAAGACCCAGAAGGAAGCATACTACACTCATCGATTATAAATCATGTATCAAGTGTACACTGTACACAACACAATTACCACAGAAAATAAATCAGAACATTTGGAACATGCACTTACAAATCCTCCTGCTTCTGTTTCTTTATGTCGCACTGAGTTTTCATCTTCTCAAGGACTGTTGGAGAAGAAATTAAATGTAGCATCATTCAAATTTGATTATATATATATTCATTACAGTAATTAATTGTTTTTGGAACAATACTAGAAAGCAGCAATAAAAAATAACTTATCCATCAATGTTATGATAAAAAACAAACAGCAATTTCAAATTTATAGATAATACACATCTATATCCTTAACGGGAGGAGCTACACTTGAGGACCATTTTCTATGTTTGTTGCCCGAGATCAAATCTAGGTACACATATAAATTAGACATAGTAAAATCTCTTGATACGCAATTTTATTTTGGCATAGCTACAGCGATTGCTATGGAAACGGCCGCCATCTTGAAAATAAACAATGAATTTCAAATCCCTAAGGCTTTTTTATTTACTGACCAAATTTGACCACATTTGGTGAGAGTATACCTGAACCAGACCCTATCAGCGTAACAGCGAGTTTTTTTTTCAATAAGTGCAAAAGAAAAAAAAAGATAATTTTGCCAAAGTACAATTTTTTTCCCTTCTAAATTTAGCTTGCCAATAGAAAAGTATTATTTTTTGTGGAAATATCTCTCTGTTACATTGATGATAGCCTTGCCATCTATGTTTCCTGAAAGTTTCATGTCAAAAGGATGAAAACTAAGGAAGGAGTAGGGAAAAAACTGCACAAAAATTACATTTTGCGAAAACTGACAATAATTGTGAAAATTCACTATATTAATCCATCCTCATGTTTTCAAAGGCAATTTACCAGGAGAATAAAGACTTTCTCAATTTTATCCATGCTATATTTAGACAAAAAACAGGTTGATCTCCAAAAATCAGCCAACATAAAATTTGCATAGCCTGACCCAAAATCTGCAAAATCAAGGGTCGCTCCTTCCCTTAATGCATTTACTACATAATTTCTCTCATATTCCATTTTGGTTTACTTGAATTACAGGTGCGAGGAACACAACAGTCAACACTCGACATGTTTGAAATATCCATGCTCAACTGTATTTGTACATATATATCATATCCATTTCTTCAATTCTGAAAGGGTGAGGGTGATGATACTCACAGTTCTCAAAGTCACTGTCATCGTCACTGGAGTCCATCCTTTGTCTGAGAATAGAAAGTCTGCATTGAGTTTGAGTAAATAACACACAAAATAATAGTCATTTAGTGCAGGTTAAAAGTAAGACAGACAGGAACAGAGGAGGGAAAGAAAAGGTGGTACCTAGCATTGGCACTCTCCAACCACACACCCACAGGGAGAGTCAAAGGAACAAAAGAGAAGAGGAGAAAACATGGTGAAGTTGGCAGTCATGTAGAAAAAAAGATGCATGGGCGAAAAAAATGAGACAATATTCACAACCACATAGCATTCAAATAAAACAGAGTTGCCAACATGGGCGATATCATAATATCCCCCATCATTGGATGATTTTATCATTTTGGTTGGCAGAGGGGATCACTCCGGTTGTGACACGTAGATTATTATTTAAAGCCCCCTTTGGAAATACATGTAGGTGGGCAGTATGAAAATTCTAGCCTCTTAAAAATGGCAAAAGTGGGCGCTGGCTATAAAAACGTAGACAAACACTGAAATATATCATTCGGCAGTGATATATATTTGCTAGTCAGTGAAATGTCAACAGAATACAAAAAGAAAATCAAGCCACTCATTTATAATTTGTGAGGCGTGCTGACAAAATGAGTTACTTCTCGCAATCAAAGAATGGAGATATCTGCCAAAAATCAACACAAGGGTCATATTTGTTGATTCTAAACCAATGCCATTCTCTTCAAGTTTAACGTGTCTTCTATCATTTCATACTTATGAATCGTAAAAACTCTACCTATAAATTTGATGCATCTATTTATATAGGGCTAAAATCAGAGAAGTAACTCATTATGTCAGCATGCCTAACATTTATCATTTCTATGATGCAGTTAAGGTGTTAAGCACAAGCACAAGCCTGAACACACACACACACACACACACACACACACACACACACACACACACACACAAACACACACACAAACACACACACACACAGAAAAAACCAATATTCACAGGCATCGTCTGACACATAAAAAAGTTTTACCTCTCTGCAAGGTCCTTGACTTCCGGCTGCACAACCACCCCTCTACCTGAAACTGGAAGGTTTTCATCAATTTGAAAGAAATACAGCCATATCATAAGAACAGCAACATCCATATCCAGATTCTTGTGCTGTTTGGCACCCAAACTCCTTTGACTCCTCTCTTTTCACTCAATCTTTCAATCAAAGGTTATCATCAGATCGCAATTTCTAAAGAGTAAATTTTCCCTCCAAATCAAGCAAAATAAATGTATAAAATGTTTCCTCACAGAAATATATAGAGTGCAAATGATACATTTACAATGTAATAAATCTTTCTTTTTAAGCCTAATGAACAAAATTTTAAAAACCCACTGACTTTCACTTTCGCTTGGGAAGTAAACAAGGCTAAACAAGAGATGGCAGCACCAGGACAGACAACATATACTAGTAAGCACAGATGTTGAGACATGAACATATCAGCAGATAGAAAAATACTCATGACACACTACTTTAGTCAAAGATAGGCTAAACGTCACAGAAAATATACAAAAAAACAAAAATACCACTTGGTTTATATCATATCCCAGTGGGGAAATTTGAAGTAATCTTGACATGTTTACAAAATACAACACATCACAAACACTACACAACTTTGTGCATCTACAATTTCACAAACGCACACACCATTGATAGTCCTCAAAGTGCATAGCCCTATTTTTAGTTGAGTATTGTGTCTTGAACTATGACCATCCTTCTAGAAGCAGAATCACTAATATTGTCTGAATGTTTGTTGACTAAATTTATAAGCCAGAGTTCACAGACCACTGGACTAACAACATTATTTCTATTCGTACATCATGTTTTACTATCGTATCCATACGACATGGGGAACTCTGTGTCACCACTTTCAAAGAGGAAATTTACTCATTAATCCAATCCGTACACTTTGCATAGTAGTCTGTCAAAATAATTTATTGAGAAATACTGAAAGTTTCAGAGATCTTCGTACTAGAAGTATTCTAAAATGTGAAGAAGAAAACCCCAGGGGTACAAAATGACCCCAGGGCGTACGGATAGGGTTATTCATACCCAGAATTCTGGCAGAGTTCTCTAACGCCAAGCATTCTACAGTGCAGCCTCTCTATAACGACATCGTCAAGCCCAGAAAAAAATGTCATGATAGAGAGTTGAATTGTCGTAATAGAGAGGTAACCAAAAATATTACTAATAATATATAATGACAAAATCAGGACCCAGGCACCATGTCGCTATATAAAGAATGTCATTATATCGAAGGTCGTTATAGAGAGGATGCACTGTATTTTTTACTATTATAATATATGGTACTTACTATCACCAACTCTACTGTCTTCATCATCATGCTCAGAACCATCAACTTCCTCACTATAAAAGAAAAGAAACAAGCAATTGATGACAATGGACTTATGGAATAAGAACAGATTTAACAAAGCAATATATCTGGTTTAGAGCTATGAGAGAGAGAGAGAGAGAGGGAGAGAGGGAGGGAGGGAGGGAGTGAGAGAGAGAGAGAGAGAGAGAGGGAGAGAGGGAGAGAGGGAGAGAGGGAGGGAGGGAGGGAGGGAGGGAGGGAGAGAGAGAGAGAGAGAGAGAGAGAGAGAGAGAGAGAGAGAGAGAGAGAGAGAGAGAGCGAGAGAGAGAGAGAGAGAGAGAGAGAGAGAGAGAGAGAGAGAGAGAGAGAGAGAGAGAGAGAGAGAGAGAGAGAGAGAGAGAGAGGCAGGCCAGGGACAGACAAACATAGCATCTACAAATTCATCTCTGCCTTATGTATGTGATGGTATAGGGAGAGACTAAGTTAGTAACTAACTAATTAACTTTAGTGAAAGCTAAGAAAAATGATTCAAGAATTATGTACCTTTTTCTAAACAATTCAATACAGGTTCATCACTATGCTACATGTACCACCAGTTTGAACCAAATCTGATTTCAGGGTGCCTTGCGGGTGGTCTATTATTCTGGAGTACATAGTTCATATCAGAAACCTTATTACAAAGTACAAAAGGTGTGGCCATGTAAGGATGACAAGTCTTGGGGTAGCACATGCCATGGGCTTACATTTGCTGATTAAAAAGTTACGACAGAAGAAAAACTTGAGAGGAGTACAAAAATAAGCACAACAATCGCACCAGTGTTGTGAGCACACAATGCAAGTTCTTGGGTGTAAAGAGAAGAGCCCTTTATAATAGCAAGCTACAAGTCCAGAGACATTAAAATTACAAATCTTTTAAAAATATCATTAACATTCTCAGAGTTATTTTCCAGTTTAAGATTATAGTTTAATCAAAAGCCATTAAGCAACATGGCATCAAACCATTCAACTGATAAAAATCAGTTTTGAAGACTGACACATTATCTTATTCATAATCATATGCAAGATTTTATGACAAAACAAAATAAACCGATAGTGATAAATGTTAATTCTATCTCTTCCAACAGATTACTCAGCAACCAGAAAAGCATCTTGAAAATTTGATTTTTTTTTTCAAAATATTATTCTGTATCCAGAATAGATTGATAAAATGCACTGACAATTTGCCAAAGAGACAATCATTTGTAAAATATCAATTCTAATAATACCACTAAAAAAGACACTAACCTCACTGATGTCGAGTCAAGCCTTTCTTTCAGGTTCGAGGTGGACTCCTTCAAACTGTCACCATCTCCAAGGTCCATTTCTCCTCCATCCCCTTTATTAGTTAAAACAGATGTTTTCCTCTCTTGTGGGCTGCTGTCATTATATGTGACAAGACCACACAGGCTGTTTTCTTTTCTAAGTTCACCTTCAGACTCTATTTCACCAAGAGCAAGATCCCCATCGTTGTCCTCCACAAAGCTTGACGCTATAACTTTTATACTTTGCTCATCACTATAATAATCATCATCTTCACTGTCAGTGGCAGGAACGATTATTTCTGAGCCGTTTTCCTTCATTGAAGATTCATCTCCACTAGCATCACTATTAAGACTTTCACAAATTCTCCATCTGCTACTGTCACCCTTTGGTTGAAATGTTTCAGAAGAGACAAAAATATTATCTCTGGCTGTTGTATACAGGGTGTTGCCTTGCTCACTCCTACCGTCATCTGAACAAGGGCTCAAAGTAACACTCTTTTCGCTCATATTATCAGACTCTTTTACAGGAGATGCTTGGTCATCCTGTCTTGACCATTCCTGATTCTTCACATGTGTGGAAGATGGAGAAAAGACGTCTTGTACTCCAGAGTATGTAGTCCTGCAGCTACTAGCTTCACGCAGAGAGGTTTTGTCAGAGTTGAGAGAACTCTTAGTGTCAAAATCACTTTGATTGGAGTTGGTCGTATGACAGGAATAGTAATCAGAGGTGTCAGAGGGAACATCTGCTCCAGTGTGTTCCTTCGCTTTCCCAGCCGACCCAGGCAGCCCAGATTCTAAAGTGTACACAGTATCTCGCTCTCTAACTTGGAGATCAACATTACCATTTTCTTCCTTGTTGTTGTTCAATTTTTGGGAAGATTTATTATCACCATTGTGACAACTTGAGCTTGGAACTTCCACGCTAGGTGAATCTATCCTACCATCAACACTATCAGGCAAAGAATGATGTTCATGAAACTGTTCATGAAACTGTTTCATGGATCCTGAGTTTTCATTGATAGGGTGAGACTTGTGATGTTTATTGTTTGGAGATAGAGGCCCATGCTCCACTGATAATTCACAGCTTTGAATATCAGAAACTAAAGACTTGGACAATTCTGTTGAGACACTGCCCGTAATATCTGTAGACTCATTCTCCTCTGCTGGTCTTTCCAACCCCTCTCGGCCAACTTCATTACTACCACCAAACGTAAAATTTGCTTCAACTGAAACATCTTGTACTTCTACAAAAGAGTCTGCAGGTTGAGACAATCTTCCATCTGAACAGCTTATCTCATTACCACAAGATTCAACCTCGGCTTCACTACTAGTGTTTTCAAGTACACTACTAAGATTCACCTGAGCAGACACATCCTGAACTTCAACATAACTGTCCCTTGACAAACCTTGAGTTTCTTTTCCCAGAAAACTATGCACACTCTCATCCTTCACATCTTCCAACTTTATGTTCATCAGGGTGGAACCACCATGCATCAATGGATTTATGCTGCTTACACGGTGCTTCTTTCTTAATTTTGAGTCATCATTCTTCGGAACTGTTCTTTCACGAATACCTCCCAACAGACACTTTTTACTACCAAATTTGCTCTGATTCATCGTTGTATCTGGAAGATGGTCCCACTCTAGACTTTGTTGACCATGGCAAGCTGATATTGGTAAACTTGAGCTGTTGGTATCATCAGGTTCAACAAATGAATTATAAACATTAGTTCCGGGTAGAGAATGAACCAGTTCAAAATATTCTTGCTTCACTGCTTGCAAAATTTCATCCTGAAATAGCTTTTCTGGACCATTACTTACACGACTCTTTTCAACATTCTGTTTCCTACTATTTTGACATTTATTGGTGGATACTTTGTTCTGTTGTTCCTTATTCTGATCTACACGGCCAGCTACCCTTGAGTAGGTAGGCGAAATACTAATACGTGTCGATTCTGTGATTGGCAGGCCAAAGTCCTCACACACTGATGGGAGTTCAGATGTCCTACGCAGATTGTCACTCGCTAAATCTTGCAGCACACCATTCTGAAATGGTTTCTTTTGACAATTATTTCCAGGACTCTTTATAAACTTCTGATTCTTACTTTGTCGACAGTCATTGGGTACTTCATTCTCTTGTTCTTCAAGCACAGGAATACAATCAGATCTTCTGGAATTAGTAGGTGAAGTACTAATACGAGTAGACTCTGTAACAGGCAATCCAAAGTCTTCACACACTGTTGGGAGTTCAGATTTTCTGCGGAGACTATCACTTGCCAAAACAGATTCTTCTGAGTTCAACAGTGCTTTTTTGAAAACTGGAGTTTTATCCTCAGGAGTTTTACTTTTTTTAAACACTTTTACCTGCTCTTTTGGAAAAGCTTTTATCTCTTCATCCGATTCATCAGAAAAGTTATAATTAAGCTTTCCACTTTTCATCGTCTTTCCAGATTTCTTTTTCGACAGACCATGTTTCTTGTGACTGGATTTCCTTGCAACAGTTGTACTTGACGCCATGTTGGAACTGCAAAGATGGAAAAAAGTCTGTCAAAAAACTTGATAATTTTAATATGAAACAATATCCTTCTAATATACAAATAGTAAATGATAAAACAGAAATAAATTTTGTTACATGGCCCGACCAAAAAGAAAAAATACATCAATTTTCATCAAACCTGTAATTTATATCTCTTAATCAGTGCCTATCTTTGGGATAAATTGTTAAGTTACTATGATTCTTAGAATGAATGGAAACTATCAATGTCGAGCTAAAAGTCTGGGGAAAAAAGTAAGTAGTGTGCAATTTTTTTTCTTTCTGAAAGTTCCACTCATCTTAAACTGAATTAAACTTTTACACTTTTGTTTTCATGACTCGTTCTTGAAAATTAAGTAGTTCTGATACCTGAGCAAAAATTCAAAGTCCACAGGCCTAAACTGAGATGAAAATGAAACTGAAAGCCAACAGAGAAAGTCCCCAGGCCTAGGCCTGAACTGAGAAGAGAATGAAATTGAAAGCCACCAGATTTTGCTGCACACTCGAGAGACTGGACTCTGAAGTCAATCAACACCTGAGAGCAACTTCTTCCACAAGGGGGCGCTGCAGATTCCAGTCTCATGCAATCAAAAGGGTATTAACATTTAAAGTCATCTGTTAGGTCAGTAGTAGTTGAAAGACTAAAAACCTTACTTGATTTATATTAAAACTCTTTCCCTACCAGGGGGTTTTCCTCACCTGGACCAGGCTGGAGATGACGAGTGAGATATATTTCACTTGTCAGCTGGCCCCTATTCGCACCATGTTATTCGCGCGAGATCGGTGACCTAGTGCTTTGAAACTTTCACGTCATACATTTCATGGTCTGTTTCTCTCGAAGTCACTTCCCCTTATTATTTCTTATCGTTAATACCGGGAAAAGAGGGAGGAGCGAGGAGTCATCTCAGTTAATATGTTGGAAGTAGTGGTATGTGGTGAGGTTGATCAATAAAAGGGCGCATAATTAATTCATCAAATTTATGCTCCAGGGAAGGAAGAAGAAGGAGGAGGGAGGAGGAGGAGGAGGAGGAGGAGGAGGAGAAGAAGAAGAAGAGGGGAAGAAAAAGAAAAAGAAGAAGAGAACAAGAGGAAGAACAAGAACAAGAAAAATAAGAACAAAATGAAGAGGAACAAGAACAAAAACAAGAACAATAAGAAAATGAAGAAGAAATAAGAGTAAAAGTAGAAGAATAGAAAAGATTTGGCCTATTGTGCACACTAATGCAATGAGATGTGGGCCAGGAATAAGGAATGGGGACGTGACCAAGACAGGCCAATAATTATACTGGCTGAAAGGAAACATACAGTACGGTACGTTTTGAACTTTTCATCAAAATCTTGACTAGAATGTTCTGACTCAATCTTTCACGAGTGGATGTGGGTATGACGTGACATTACTGAAAGAGAAATGGCGATTTCAACCCATTCAGACTAATCCCCTTACTTAGTTTACTATAATGCCATTTTCAGGGAGAGGCACTACCAATATCACTGCCACCATCCCCATCTTCACCATTACCTCATTATGAGCTTGATGCTCCTAATTATACAACATCATCGTAGCGATGACCAATATAAAGCCACAACCTTCATTTGTCTATTGTTTTATAATCATTGTTGTTAAAAACAGCGAGAGCATGTTATGTAAAATTATAATGACCGAATACTTAAGAACTAGCTCGAACCATGTGGTGACAATCACAATGGCAAGTGATTTCTAATTAAACCATGCAACGCCAATCAAATTAATTCACTTTTCTGGATCCAGAGGGAAGGAAAAGAAGGTCAAATCACGGCTTTTAATTTTGAAATTTGTACAATTAATAGCACTACACCACACTGAAGTACTGCCTACGGTTTTGAATTTTCAATCAAAATCTTGACTAGAATGTTCTGACTCCATCTTTCAATACTTTCATGTGTGGATGTGGGTATGACGTGACAGTAAAGAAAGAGAAATGGTGTTTAAAACCCATTCAGACAAATCCCCTTACTTAATTTATTATAATGAAAACAATACGGTGATTCATCGGCTAAGAGAAACAGACTATATATGTGCATGTAACTTTCACCGGACCCCTGACCCCAATCTCGCCTGAATCAAGGAGTGATGTGTCTCTACTTACTCTCATGGGTTATGGGCACTACTCAGTGGCGACCGGGTGTGTTCACTTTGCTCTGTACCGCCCTGTGTTGAGACGAACTAAGCCAGAAGTTCGAACAGTCACCACCTGGACTGAAGAAAGCGAAGACAAAGTGAGAGGATGTTTTGACTGTACCAACTGGAATGTCTTTATCAATGCACATTGTGATATCAATGATCTATGTACAACAACAGTCACAGACTATTTTAAATTTTGTGTTGATATAGTGGCCCTTAAAAAACAAGTTACCATCTTCCCTAACTCTAGACTCTGGATAAATTCTGGAATCAAAGACCTAATTCATTAAAAAAAAGGATTTAAAAAACCATGACAAAACAGAACTAAAAGTCACAGACAAAGCTATACATCTGGGTTGAAAAACAAAAATATAAAAAGTAACTGGAATATCGTTTCGGTCAAATAACTCTCTTGTGAGACATGGTCTGGGCTTAATACCATAGTGGGCTACAAAAATAAACCAACAAACGTATGTGTTGACAACGAAGAGAGCTATGCAAATAAACTTTTAATGCTTTATTCTCCCGATTTGACCAATGCAGTTCGTGAGACTTGCCTTGTGTGAACACAGACACAAATGAAAATAATGTCGTTGAAGAACGTGAGGTTAGACATGTGTTTGGACGTGTGAATGTGAGAAAGGCGTGTGGCCCAGACCCTCAACAATTAACATATCATCACGGGAGAAGTGTGGAAGACGCCATTCTGCTATTTCTTGACAACATATAGACACTTAGACAAGCCAAAAACATACTGTAGGATCCTGTTTATTGGTTTTTCGTCAGCCTTTAATACTATCCAGCCAGTTATCCTTCTAAACAATTTAGAAAACAGGCGTTTTGCAATCAATTTAATATCAAGGATAGGCAATTTTCTTACCAACCGAACCCAGGTAAAATTAAAACATTCCTCATCGACATACATCACAACAAATACAGGAGCCCCTCAAGGATGTGTTTTGTCACCAGTTCTATTCACACTGTACACAAACAATTGCCAAATAAACAACAGTAACATCAAGTTCATAAAATTTGCGGATGATTCAACGATAATTGAGAACGAAACCGTTACAGGAATTTTGTACCGGTACTTTAAAACTTTTCTGAATGGTGTGAAAATCATAAGCTTTTAAATGTGAAAAAATGAAAGAACTTGTTTTTGACTTTAGAAAAAAGAAACTTCCCCTGCAGCCACTCGAAATTAAATGTGAAAACATAGAGCAAGTGTCAGATTATAAGTATTTGGGTGTTACAATTCAATATACAACAAATTCAACTGGCGTGTCCACACTTCTCTCCTGCATAAAAGTGAAAAGACTATTTTTTCTAAGGAAGGTCATGTATTTAACCAAGACAACAAGATAAAAAATAAATTGACTAATACGGAAAGCATATAATATGTAAAATTTCAACATCTACATTCCCCTCCTAGGATGAATTGTAACATAACAGCTTGCACTAAAAAAATTAATTCCATCTTTTTAGACAACAAACATCCTTGTTCCCTCAAATAAAAACATCAGTCAGAAGTAAAAGACCTAGACCTAGGCTTCTGATCTGTAACAAAGAAAGATACAAAGGTCATTTTTACCATCCATCAAAATTCTTCCATTTCAAAACCATCTTAGTATGACCTTATAGCATTCATCAGAATTGTTGAGTATGTACAGTCGAACCTGCCTTTACGGAAACCTGTCTTAACGGAATCTCCCCGCTCCTCCCTTGATATTATTGTTTGTAAGCGTGTATGCCGTTTGGTTCAACATGCACACAAATCACACAAAGAACAGACTCGACTTGCATGTTTGCCGGCTGAGTAGGGAATGGCCCACTGGCTCACCAGTCCTTTAATCTCGTGCTGAACTCAGTGGTTACCAGGTGGTTACAAAAACATTCATCGGAAATGGTACCAAACACGAACAATGTACACATAACATCCCCCCTTCTTTAGCAAGATGCATTATGTGCATTCCTTAAACGTAACATTTCAACATCTTATTGGTCAATTAGTTCGAAACCCTTTATAAGAGCTTTATTCAAAGGACGGGGATCAATGCATATGCGTAGAGATCCATTTTCTTTCTCCACAATGGCCATTTGACTCACCCAATCTGTCGGTTCTGTCATGGGTACCAAGATTCCTCTTTGTATGAGATAGGCCAACTCTTCTTTGACCTTTTTTTCTAGGGCAAATGGTATCTTTCTGCAAGGCAGAACTTGTGGTCTTATCTCCGGGTCTGTCTTCAGATTCGCTGTTCCCAGATGACCTGGTTCCTCTTCTACCTTTGTGATGAACTTGTCATGATTGATGGTGACTAATCCCAAATCTTGACATGTTGTTAGACCAAGTAGACAGTTTAGATTGTTTTTGACAACTGTAAATTTCACTGTGAGTGTCTGTCCTGTCTTCTCATTGGTAACTAGCTAACAATCTTGTTTCTCCTAAAGGTGCCATCTTAGTGCCGTTCCACATGATGAGTGTATGACTGGATCTTGTTACTTGATTTTTTCTAACAAATCTCTGTTGTATTGTATTGACGTCTGCGGCCGTATCTAGCTGGAATCTGACCTTGCAGTCGTTAATTTTTAAACATGCTGCAGCCCTTCTTTTTCCGTCGCCGACAGCATTTAGCCATGCTTCGTCATCTGTTTCAGCAAGTGCGTGTATTTTCTTGCATTTTATCCTAAAGTGGCTTCTTCCTCCACAATTGCTACACGTTTTCCCCCAGGCTGGGCATTTGGCTTTGTTGAGCTCATGGCGTTTCCCGCAGAATCTGTATTCAGCATCTTTGCTGGTCGTACTCGTGGTAGGTCTTCCATCCTTCTTTCTTGATGGTCCTCCACTAGGTTTAAATGATGGCTTCTTGCCCTTGTAGACCTTATCGATTTCCTGTTCACCTTTCATTTCTCTCAGGTAGTTTGCAGTCTGCTCGTACGCCTGGCAAATGTCGATTGTCTTCTTTAAAGTGATATCAGGTTCTCTCAACAACTTTTCCTTGAGATGTTGAGGAACACTGAAAATAATTTTGTCTCTGATCATCTTGTCTTTCTCTTGAAAGTTGCATTTCTCAGCCTGAGCTTTCAATTCAGTTGAAAACTTGTCGAAAGGCGTTGATATAGGCAAGTTCCAAAATCTATATCTTTGCAGAACCTCGTTACTTCTTGGGTTGCAATACTGCTGCAATTTAAGTAACTAGTACTTGTTGCGGGTCATCCTTGTCTTCAGAATTATCAAATTCAAACTGATCAAAAACTTCTAGGGCTTCTGGGCCTGCACAGTGCAGAATTATGGCTGTCTGGGTTTTAGCTGGCTTGCTGGTGTTCCCCGAGGCTTCCATATAAACATTTAGCTGTCTCTTCCATTTTCTAAAATGATCTGCCAAATTATCCTCACTCATTTGGAGTGGTGAGGGAAGGTGAAAATTAGCCTCTGCCATGGTCGTCAGGTTGCAGATAAATCGGGCAGAAATTGACACTATCTGGGTCGTAGTCTGCTCAGTGCAAAATAATTGTTGCAAGGGAAAATATACTTGACTTACAGTTTTGTCATTTTCTACAAAAACTATTTTGCTTGGCTAGCCTCACGGCCAAATTTCTGTTCAGATCCGATCTCTAGAATCTAGAGATAGAATATAGGCTTCGTAGAATATATATAACAACTTAATGTTCGAGACATGTTCAAACAAGATATAAAAATATGTATGGAAACTTCTTACCAGACATTTTCAGGACTAGATTCTCACTTTTATTAAGCTTTTACCGCTGCAACCATGTTTGTTTGCATGTATGCTGTTTGGCATACATCCCCCCCAAGTTCATGGCATGTTCAGATCTTTCCTAAACCCCCTTGGTTTTCTCCCCCCCCCTGCTCCTGAGGTTTGACCGCTTCCTGTAACCCCTCTTTATTGTGCGGGAGAAGGCATTTCAGGGCTGCGGGAAGACTTTTCTTTGCCTCCTGAGGTGCCTCTGGGGGTTGGGGCTGAGGGGAAGGGCTTGGGGCAATCCTTCGCTCCTCATTGACTGGCTCAGTCGCACACTCATGTCCCGTATAGATCTCCTCCTCCAAAGGCAGAGTAACCTCAAAGTCATCTGGGCTGTTACGTACCGGTGCCGGTTGTATGGTCGAAGTGGCAGGCTGGAACTGGCGAAGGAAGCGCCGGTTTCTAGACGTCAGCCGTCCTGAGCCATCAATCTTGACCACGTATTGGTCATTGGGGCCGGTTTTGACAACCAATCCTGTTCGGTCCCATCTTTTAAGGCTATTGCCAGTCTGGTTCTGGACAAAACATCTGTCCCCAATGGACATCTTGGGCAAGTTTCTTGAGTGCTCGTTGAGCTTCTCAGATGTTTTCACGAACCTTGTCCGTAGCGCAGTTTCCTTGGCTGCCCATGCCTCTCTCCAAATGGGCTGTACGGCTTTATTACGGAACTTTTCAAGTCTATTCACAAAAGAGAACATGTCTCTGATCGGACGCCCGAAGACAATCTCGGCAGGTGAAAGCTTGCAATCAGGGTCTGGGGTGTTCC
>NW_004797947.1:155281-219428 GCF_000002075.1 Aplysia californica | reverse complement strand
GGACTTAGAAAAGGTCGGAAGAGCTTCAGTGCATCTCTAAGCTGGGCGTAATTGGCAACCTGATTGATCAGCCCAAACCAATTACGGATATCCGTTGTGCTTGTAGGGATGGGAAAGGACTTGATTGCATCGAGGTACTTTGGCAGCGGGAGGATTTTGTCTTCTGATATCCTGAATCCGGCGAAGTCAACATCTCTTTGTGCAAACTGGAACTTGTCTGGGTTGAGGACTATGCCAGCTGCTCCACATGTGGATAGGAGATCAATGGTCCTCCACCAATGTGCATCAAGGTTGTCGTCATAGTGACATGTGCCATCTACGCATCGCTCCTTTCTCTCGAAGTTTGACAGGATCGCATCAAACCATCTGTTGTATCCATCCCCTGAAGAAAGGAAACCCTGTGGTGCGCGAGTGTACCTCCATCTCCCAAATGGGGTTACGAAAGTAGTGAGGTGTCTGTCATCTTCTCTTAGTGGAACACTGTGGTAGCCATTCCAAGCATCAGTGACAAACTTCCATGTCTTACCAGGGATGCGCCTCGCAAGGGGAAAAGGGGCTTCTGCTGAAAAGGTTTCTCGTTTGCAGAATTTATTGAGGGGGGAGAGATCGACTGTTCTTCTTGGGCTGCCATCGTGTTTCCTTGTGACTACCATGTGGTGGCACCAAGTAACTGGCTCTCCGAAGGGGACCTTCTCTATTACCCCCAAAGCTTCATCCCGCACCAGGTCTTTATGGACCTGCTCTTACCAGTGAAGGGGTATGGGTGCTGCAGTGTGGCAGGCTTTGGGTTTGGCAGTCTCCTCAACATGTATTTCTACAGGGGGTCCTGTCATGCAAGGCAAGGGCCTGTGAGGGCATGTGTTGAAGGTGGACTTACTGTACCTCTCCAGCAGCCAATCACGCATCTTCTCATTGTTCTCCGGTATAGGACCAAAAGTAAAAGGCAGTGAAGTGGGTCTTTCGGGTAGGACTCACGACAGTGATGGCCGCCCAAGGCACTATTAAAGATGAAATCATCATGAAGAAAGACTTCTCAGTGTAGTTCATTTATTATAAACGGTAGATGATGATTTCATCTGTGAACACGGATTAACAGGGACAATGAATGATACAGACTCTGAAATAATATGGAGTACACCACATTTAACATACAGAGAACATGAACTAATATCATATAAACAAACAACCATACTACACAGATGGTCAGTGTAGTGTAGTGTGGGTGTGAAATCTCATGTCTGCCCGTGAGACTGAGACTGAGAGTGCTCGAGTAGCGAGCCACTACGGAAACTTTCCTGTGACTGTGTAGCCAGAAGCCAGAGGTGTGAAATTAGTAATTGACCAATGCCTGCCGCCCTGATCGTACAGCCAGCCGAGAAAAGAGTTCCTCGAATCATTAGTTACAATGATGGCAGTGAGGGGTGGCATTGGTGGGTGGGGCTAAGGGTGGAAGCAAAGGAGATGTTCAAACGTTTCTGTTTTCAATTGGTCAGTGGTACTAGGAAAGGCAAGCACTGGTGGTAATAGGAAGTACTGACAATGTCATTATCACTATCAGACAGGATAGCAATTGAGAGGTGTGAAATTTTGACCCCTGCTTGCCGATCAGACAAGCAATCCTTGATCCCACCGGCTGGACCTTTAAACGCCCCTAGATTTAGATCTAGATATATATTAGATCTAGATTTCTAGATCTATTCCTTCCATTCCATCATCATGAACATCATGATGATACTTCCACCCACGGCCCACGGACACGGAACTGACTGTGATCTTTCTAATCTAGAGATCTCGCTCGATCAAAAGGGGGGGGGGGCTTATGGCATGCTTCTATCACTTCCAGAAGTTTGAAATCAATCCACTGCACTTGGCACAATACCTATACCTTTTAGAGTCGACCTGGCCCGGACAAAATCACAGGTTTTCAATCAAAAGTGACATGACATCGGATTACATTTTTCAAGTTTACCGGCGTTGGCACGTTCCCCAGATTTTGCCAGATCTTCCAGTCAACGTGAAGAACTTTCGGTATTTGTCGGGGGGAAGGGGGAAGGGGGAAGGAACTAGATCTAGATCAAGAATCTAGATCTAATCTAGATCTAGAATCTAGATATAGATATAGATCTAGAAATTGGAGGAATTTAAATTTTTTTCTAAACAGATTTCCTTTTATTTTCAGCTGCTAGCCTACATTGATAAAATCCGAGAAGATTCGTTTCTAGATCTAGTATCTTTGGTCTAACTGTAGGCCTAGGCCGTACAATACCCCTTGCGCCTGGACGTATTCCAGGGAAAAGAAGACATTCTTAAACCGCCAAGGGGTTTACCCTTAACAGGCAGGTTTTAGAATTTTTGCGGGGTAAAAAAAAGAGGGGGGCTGGTAACCACGTTGAGAATGACAATAACATTCAGTTAAAGTTAAAGGTTTTGAAGAAGTTTGTGAACTTTTGTAACATTGTGAAAGAGGGACGAATGTACTGTACATGCACTTTAATTTTTCTCAAAGGGGTTATTGGAGGGGGCATAATAAGCATTAAAACAATAATATTGTCTGACATCAGTAAAATTGTGCTTATTATGACACTTTTGCGGATTATATCGGAGATTTGAGATTCACCGGAAGTGTTACCTGACTTGATTCACTTGAAGAGAAATTTAGGTCAACCTATATGGGCAGGTGAAACACAAACATGGGGCTCTTGTTCAGACGCTGTTTCTGTTGGAAACTGAGAACCGCAACTTTTGTTAATTTTATCACCATCACAGTAAGTGGAAAAGTTGTTCATTAAATGTATAATGGTTTTAATTAAAGGAATCACAAACGACTCCCTTGAATAAGCCGAACTAAAGTTCAGCAATGTTTCACACTGTCATTCTCTCACTCTGGCGGTTCAATTTTTTTCCTCACTTCCTTGTTTAGATGAAAATCACAAAATGACCAAGAGAACCCAGTCCAATCAGTCATAGAAGCGCTACGCGTGCTCTTTGTAGATCTAGATGTAGATCTATATACTTTTGTGTATTTGATGTGTTAAAAATTGGATTGTGATTCATAGGTGTTTTTTATGGCAAAATGAGATTTGATGAGAGAGGCTAATATTCGGACTCGAGTCCGAATAGACAAAAATTATAGGCAGGCACTATTTCTCCGAACGTTCGGGAAAATAAAGCTAGGCACTATTTCTCCGATCGTTCGGGAAAATAAAGCTAGGCACTATTTCACCGAACGTTCGGGAAAATAAAGCTGGGTACTATTTCTCCGAACACTCTGAAATCACATCCTTTCCCGCAAATTTCGGATATTATAGATATATCTATAATTATAGTATAGGCCTACCAAAGATTGTTCGAATACAATATGGTTCAATTGGTCCGAAAAATGTCAGCAGTAAATATTTATCTCTTTGACTACCAAGGGGTTTTCCGCGCTGTGACCAAGGCATTTCTTAGTTTTAGAATTTCAGAAGTACCCCTGTTCTTCTTTTGTGTCTGATGGGCATAATTTCATCGGGAAGTCAGACATGTTATATACCAAAATGAAGGTAATTGAATGTAGAATATTTTTAATCTAATAAAAAAATTGAAAAAAATCATAAATCCAAACAAACATGGGAGGTAAGTGAACACAAGGTGAAAAAAATATAAAAATAAACAAAATATTTCCAACTTACATTTCTCACAGTGTATAGCTGCTAAATCCAATCACTTCATGACTTAGTCATACTGAAGTATAGATCTATATCCAATTGTCTCTAACTGGGCCAAGTTTCATGCACAATGGTCAAGTATATACAAAGTTGTCACACTTTTGGTGAAATCACTCACAATGAAAAAAAAGAGAAAAAAACGCTGCACACAAGCCCCTCTTTGCGAATCTTCAATCTCATCGCTGTCGCTGCTGTCCGACTCAGGTCTAACTTCATCACCTCCTACATCACTATCGGAAAGTACTGACAGTTCCCCATCAAACTTTTCCAGGGCTTTTGAAGCAGAAAAACGTTGTGACGGGGGGGAACCTGATGGGTTATCAGCCATTTTTCCGTTGCTATGCGTGTAAATTAATTCGAGCAACATAGGGCGGGTCAAAAAAACAATTAAAAATGCCCAAAAAACAGCACAAAAAAAACAATAAAGGCGCTAAATTCCTTCACTTGTTGACTGATGTATGGTATGATTTTTTTATACTCAAGTAGGATAACTCTGTTCGCAAAAGGTGCGCTTTTGTGAAGAGGGCGCCACCGAATTTTGAGGACACTTTTTTAATTGGCTCAAAGAGAGAAGTGGCCCATCTTGTTATGTACTATCTTTGTCAATATCTACGTACACGGTAACCAGCAACCGGGCGCGTAACCCCAGTGTCTACGTACACGGTAACCGGGTATCTTGTTTTGTGGGCGGGTGCTTGAGCTAGGTGCACGGTAACTGCTTCGCTCCCTTCGTGACCTTGACCCTTTTCCTGTTTCACTCCGCTTTTTATGTCCCAAAACCACGAAAATTATCCCAATCTACTCCCCGTCATCTTTCCTAGTTTAGTTTAGTTTTAGCAGAGGTTTTACGGCACTCGCAACTGCATAAGGTCATAATCATATGAGCGCCAGAGAATTAGAGGTGTTACAAGAGAGTAACAAACATAAAAAAGAAGAAGGTGAGATAAGGACAATAGATGTTTAATAGGAAAGAAGGAGCAAACCACACCAGAGCACCCACCCGCCAACCACCCACGTCATCTTTCCTTAGGGAGGGCAAAATTCAGTGACACTGAAAATCTGCTAATCTGGAACAGAAAGCTAAAATATAGATGTTCACAATACATGTAATACTATCACGAGAGAACGAGACTCAGAAAACACGCGAGAGGGGGGGAGAGAGAGAGAGAGAGAGAGATTTTTTTTAAAGTATGCACTTGATCAGCCCCCCCCCCCCCGACTGTACCTTTAAAAAAAATCAATAACCCCCCCCATTCCTGAACCCTATACTTCGCGCAGCGCACACTTTGAATGGACTTTAGTGGCCCCATGCGATCACTGCTACTCACAATGTGATGCGAAGGTACAGGTTCATTGACCGGTCACGATGTCGAGCCCGACAAGACGCTTGTGTCACTTTCTTTTTTTTTTTCAGCAAGTGAAAGCACAGGACAATTATTTATCTGGGTGGTAACGAAGCGAAAGTAGATCGAGCTTCGGTACCAGGCATACACTTACGCTTGCCGCCAAAGCGCCATGTTCATACCAAAAACTATCTTTTGTTTTCGTTAGAGTTAGAACTTGCAACACAATAAGTTCATATAAGTGCCGAAGATTAGAGGTGTTAGTGTTACAAGAGAGTAACAAACACAAAAAGAAGGAAAAGAAAGATAAGGATGACAGATGTTGGAAAGAAGGAGCAGACCACACAAGAGTACCCACCAACCACCCACTAATACTATCTTTACACACACCACACTTACAATCACACACAAAAATACTTTAACACACAGAGAGAGAGAGACAGATTGAGACAGAGAGTGAGAGAATAGAGAGAGAGAGAGGGGAAAAGTAAAAGAGATAGAGTGAGAGATGGGAAAAGTAAAAGGGATAGAGAGAGGAGAGAAAGAAAGAGAGAGAGAGAGAGAGAGAGATAGGGTGTGTGTGTCTGTGTGTGCGTATGTGTGTGTGTTTGTATGTGTGTGTGTGTGTGTGAGAGAGAGAGAGAGTGAGAGAAGAGAGAGAGAGAGGGGGGGGGAGTAAAAGAGAAAGAGAGAGATAAAGAGAGAGAGACAGTGTATGTGTGGGTGTGCGTATGTGTGTGTGTGTTTGTATGTGTGTGTGTGTGTGTTTGTGTGTGTGTGTGTGGGAGAGAGAGAGTGAGAGAAGAGAGAGAGTGAGAGAAGAGAGAGAGAAATTGAGACAGAGAGAGAGAGAGAAATTGAATTGAGAGAGACAGTGAGAGAATAGAGAGAGAGGGGGGGGAAAAGTAAAAGAGATAGAGTGAGAGATGGGAAAAGTAAAAGAGATAGAAAGGGAGGAGAGAAAGAAAGAGAGAGAGAGATAGTGTGTGTGGGTGTGTGTGTCTGTGTGTGCGTATGTGTGTGTGAGAGAGAGAGAGTGAGAGAAGAGAGAGAGAGAGAAAGATTGAGACAGAGAGTGAGAGAAGAGAGAGAGAGAGAAAGATTGAGACAGAGAGTGAGAGAAGAGAGAGAGAGAGAAAGATTGAGACAGAGAGTGAGAGAAGAGAGAGAGAGAGAAAGATTGAGACAGAGAGTGAGAGAAGAGAGAGAGAGAGAAAGATTGAGACAGAGAGTGAGAGAAGAGAGAGAGAGAGAAAGATTGAGACAGAGAGTGAGAGAAGAGAGAGAGAGAGAAAGATTGAGACAGAGAGTGAGAGAAGAGAGAGAGAGAGGGGGGGAGGGGACGTAAAAGAGAGAGAGAGGAGAGAAAGAAAGAGAGAGAGAGATAGTGGCTGAGTGAACTATCTCTTGGATCTTCCGGTTACCGTGTACGTAGACACTCCGTAGATTTCAATGTGTTATTTTAGAGCGTACGTTCCACCAAAACAGATTACATGTACTGACACTGGAAGGCCCCTTAATGTATGTGATTCCATAATTTACATGTAATATCTTGTACTTTGTTTTAAAATTACGCACATTTAGGGTTAAAACAGCCAATCTTCTTCGGACAGGTGGACTCACGCCTTTATTTGTTAATTTTTGTGGTTGTTTATGGGCTGTTCTAATTTTGATTTCATTCGGTTGTGAAACCTTTCTTTTTCACGTTTTTACACTCATCTAAAAATCCCTAGACTAGCTCTTGAAAATTGAAATAGATATAGAGACCTAAAATTTTGCTCCTGTGTGTGTGTGTGTGCATGTGTGAGTGTGTCGTAGTAAGTGTGTAAGTGGAGAGTGAGGAGCGTTTGTGTGTTTGTTTTTCGGGCTTTATTTCAGCCTTTATTCGGTAACAGTTCAACGTATACAAAAATAGAAACACAGGGTCCATTCACTCCAGGGCTCATGAGTCGTTCTTCTCTTACAGTTTCACTCACTCATTCAATTTCCGTGTTCTCTCCCGCGGCTCATCCCTGTCCGCATGACTTTCACACCCCGCCCCCTCCCTCCAGGCACACACAAAGAAAATCTCACTCATTCCCTTGCACCCTGCGAACCATGGACAATAATATTTGCAAAACACTGTCTTACCCGCATTCCTTTCGTTCGTGAGCTGTGGGCCAGGCCAGGGGAGTCGGTGTCGTCGTCTTGTAGTTGCTGTCGCCTGTGGATACACTCGTACATTCTTCCTTTCACCTGCTCTGTCACTCACACTGTCTCTCCATCCACAGCTCAGCTCGTCATACGTTCAAAAGTTGCCCACTGATCATGTTTAGTTAGTGTGTGTGTGCATGATGGTGGTGGGCATTACAGAAGGTTGTCTGTAGGCGGGCTTGCCATGCGGTGTTCCTTCCCAGACCAGAGGCAGAATGAAAGTTGGCGCCGAACTCTCGCAATAAATAGGCCAAAAAAATCACGAGACCGGAAGCCGGAAACCATTCAGAGAAATAAAGTTCGGCACTATTTCTCCGAACGTTCGGACTCTGAATTGAGTCCAGCATGACGTCCGTTCCAAAATATTTCCAGCATTTATGAAAATTTTTCCGATTAGAGTAGCGACGGGGTTGTGCAACAGGGGCGTCAGCGCGCCAAATCTGTGGTATGAAACAATTAAGACGTGCCAGAGTATTCTCGCGTTTATCAACACCCGACAGCATCCTTTCCTGTGGCAGGATATCCTTGGTTGTTCGATATGGTTGTTTTCCTGCTCATACACGGAGGTCAGTTATTTCAAGGCTTCCTGAATACGTATTCTAACAGTGCATCGACCTGCTGTTGTAAGGCTGTCAATGCCTTTTATGAAGATGTGTATACTTGTACTTGTACTACACACAAAACAGTGTGTTGTGCGTGTAGCATCAGTACTAAGCAAAGCACAGAGCCGCTCAGCCTCTCTGAGGGGAAGGATGGGGGTAGGCGAGCAGTGCCGACATGGCGTCTGGACGGAAACAGCTACGACGGGATTCACCAAGTCAGGGCAGTTTCCCTACAACCCTGACGTTGTCCTCACAAGTGACAAGCTGAACCCAGCTGCACCTTCACAAGGTCCCCTGCCCTTACCCTTCACTTGTCACCTGCCTCTTCTGCCTCTGCTCCTTCCACGATGTCACAAACTCGTCGTCATCGACTCAAGGAAATATATGCTCCATGAACTTTAAGCTTGGGGAGAAGAAGGTGGACCTGTACCCCAAAATCGACCCCGACTACAACATGTGGTCCAGTCTGATGGACAATATTGAACTACTGGCTCCTCCGCTCCCACAGCCATCAGCAAGAGCCTTGGAACCTCAGACCCCCTCCAGGGAGATGACCATCGACAAGGTTCTCACATGATCGCCATGTTTTTAAAGAACAAGGCCGTTAGAAAGCCTCAGCCACCTGTGGCACTGTCCATCAGTGGAAATGACGATAAGAGAGAGATGATACTCTCGAAGAAGAGGAAGGCGGAAGAAGAACAGGAGCAGAAGGAAGAGAGGAAGAAACAAAGGGAGCAGAGAAAGGTGGAACAGCTAGCACAAGCTGATAACAAGAAGGAATGCCAAAAAGAAGAAAAAACAAAGGGAGTAGGCAAATCGAAGGAGAAAGAGGAGGAGAAGAAGAGGGCCGACGATAGCAGACGAAATTTGCTTCTCATCAGTTATTATGCGGTTACCTCCCCTCTCACCGGAGACTGGCAAGGTCACTTTTTATGCTTAGGGTAGCGCAGACTACCTCCTCTACTCTATAGATTCTAATAACAATCGAGGCGTGAGCTTTAATATCCAGTCACTAGATCTAAATACGATCTAGATCTTGATCTGATCTAAACTGGCCCTCCCTGTTTCATGAGTATGAATAGAACAACCGAACTGAGTTGACCTTGCCAGTTAATCATGTGGACCGATGAGACTGGGGATAGCGATCATGCTCTCTTGGCTCGCTGGGGGAAGAGGTGTTGGGAAGCGGCCGCTGCTGTCTGTTTTGTGCAATGTGATAAAAAAAAAAAAATAATTACAGAAAAACTATAACACACAACAAAATTAAATTTAACATGCCGAAAGATAAATGGTGGTGGAAGTAATGATGATGCTGTCGTGGTGGTGGAAACACCCTGAGTTGTCGACTACCGTGTACTTAGACACCTCCATTGGATAGATCTAATGAGAGTGCAGTCTTTTGACTTTTGATACAATTACACAATCCTAGTAGGTAATTCTAGTTCAAATTCTGGTTTTACGTAAAATCCCCGGACGACAATAATATTATGTAACCTCCTTACACTCCCATAACTCTCTTAGAAGCTGAGTCTCAATAAATAAACATTTTTTTCGGACCGCAGTCCGAATAGATAGAAATAATATACGGACCCGAGTCCAAATAGAGCTAGCCAAAGCTAAAGACAAAGACAGAGGGCTGTTGTTTATTCTCACCCATGGTGAAAATAAAAATATGGCTGTTGCTATGCTAGGGGCACGTACCATTCCCGAACTCTGCCCTGTTAGGGACGCGTACGCTTTCCCAGCACTGGATTGTGGGATGCATACGGTAGATTCTACGCTTCAACAACACTGCACTGATAGTTTTAGGGACTCCTGAACATGCTGCCACAGCTCTACAGAATTATTGACCCGAATTTGTGACATCGACGTCACGGTAGTTCCAAAGATTCTGTACTACCAAGATGTTTCAATTGCCCTAGATCTTTCTCGCGTCCAGGCGTGACCTTGTCTTAGCGTGTAGCGCCCCGTGATACTAGTGTAAACAAACGTCCCAGCGCTCTTCGGTTGAAGTTGAAAATGTGCAATTTTGTTTGCAGGCAGAGGGGGGGGGGGGAGAAGGGGGAGATGAGAGAGAGAGAGAGAGAGAGAGAGAGAGAGAGAGAAGGGGGGTAGAAAGAGAGAGAGAGGGGAGAGGGAGAAAAAGAAAGAGAGGGAAAGAGAAGGGGGGTAGAAAGAGGGAGAGAAGAGTTTAGTTTTAGTAAGTGTTTTACGGCATGTGCAACACAGTAAGGTCATATAAGTGCCGAAGATTAGAGATGTTACAAGAAAGAGAGTAACAAACACAAAAAAGAAGGAGGGGAGATAAAGACGATAGATGTTTGATAGGAAAGAAGGAGGGGAGATAAAGACGATAGATGTTTGATAGGAAAGAAGAAGCAACCACACCAGAGCACCCGCCAACCACCACAGAGAGAGAGGAGGGAGCAAAATAGAGGGGCAGACAGGGGGGGGGGGGAAAGAAAGGTCCTAGGCCTATGGTGCCCGAAACAAAATAAAAAGGGCCGAAATGGAAAAACCGGGTGAGAATACTAGGCTGTCGTTATTCTCACCCGGGGTGAGAACAGTATCCATGATATCCATTTTATCCTCACCCTAGGTGAGAATAATCGCTGTGAAGACAGAGACTGAAAGTCCCATTTGATCCCTGGAAAGATTACAGTCATTCGTAACTATATATTGTTCACTTTAGTTTGTCCATGACAGTGTTTTAAAAAAATTTAGCTCCTATATATATTAATTTACCTGCTTGATATAGAATCTAGATGGTGGCGAAACTTTGCTTGGCACTTCTGTAACTAGACTAGGCCGGTGACCAAACAAAAATATTTTTTCATAAAATCCTGATCGATCCAGTAGGCCTAATAAAAAACGTTTTTCTCTATGGGCCCTAGCCTACATTTAATTTATAAAACCCTTTTCTTACCCATACTGGCCTTCCCATCATGTTACCATTCCGGCTTTCCCGCTGTAGAGCCATACCGACGTTTACCGGCCTGACACACCTGCGTTTAGTGCAGTATCGTTTTGGCTTATTATTGCTTTTTCGACTGCCACTACAGTCATGACTAATTAATCATACTCTTTGTAATATATCCATGCCAGCGAGTTTGGCGGTTCATTAATATTGATAAGACGGCACATCTCAAAAGTGCACCTGCCAAAACATAGCCCACAGTAGGGAATCTAAAATTAAACGCAATAGACTGTGCTCTATTCTTTGCCACAATTTTGTGAGCCCCGGAGCAATGCAGCGAAGTGCCCAGGTGAATTGTGATTAGTTCATTGTCTTGCCGCTATTTTAAGTGATTCTTTGACCGTGAACCTGAGGGAGGTGAACGTGACATATCTAAGTCACCATCCTATGAGTTGTGCTTTTGAACGGTTTTGTAGTGGAGTGGTGAGAGGTATTTCTTGAGTGTTCAGTTCCAATGCAAGATGAATGAAATTGATGTTTAGCTAACAAACAGATCAAGTTCTAGATGTCAAAGCCACAAGTAAAAAGAATGAAAATAAAGCACGAGGTCCTCCCTCACCTACCCAAAGATCCTAAAATTATACACCATCTCATTTACTATGCCCTTGATTATCTTCAATCTGCGATAGCTTAATTGTGCATGCCCATTTTTTAGCCCCACGAGCCGCCCCTGAGCATGCATCAGAATAACATTGAGTACGTATCTAGCTTAGGATTATTATTGTTTATATTGCTGCTTATTTATATTATGCTTGTGATTGTAAGCCTACGTGTGTGTACATGTGTGTGTGTGTACACGTGGTGAAACACCAAACCAATGTTCCAGGATCTGGACAATACAGTTGAACTCTGATTCAACGAGCTCGGATTCAACGAGATTAGATGGATTCCCCGGGTTTTTTTTCTTCTTTAAAATCAATAAAAATAACGCGGATTCAACTAGCACTTAAATCAGCGAGCTTGGATTCAACGAGGTCGCTTCCAGGGTGAACAGCCCCCGCAGATGTGGCTTCGCTCATTTTTCTCCCACAACGAACTTTATCTATTCCCGGAAACCATCCACTGCACCTGCAACGTGAACCAATATATTCACTTACTCGATTGCATGCGACCAATAAGCGGCCTTTTTCATACCAACACATGCGTTGTTGGCTCGCGCACGTGTCTACTCTAGCGTGTGTTGGGGTCGAATGGGCGGCCTGCACATGTGTGACTGTGTGTGTGTGTCGGGGGGGGGGGGGGGGGCACTACTGGTCCGGACGTTGAACGTCGCTGATACAAACGTGTCACGGTCTTTTTTTCCCATCGGCAACTGATCATCATTGCAATGATAAGCAAGTCTTGACGTAGATATCTACGTAATAAATTGTGCACTGATCTATGGAATCAAAAGTTGCCGTAGGCTAGGCTCTACACAGCAACACAAGTTTTTGGTAAACAATCAAGATGACACAGACGTGTGCATTTGAACGAATCAATCTTTTTTTTTACACGGCTCATAATATGCAGGCATTTCAGGCGCTACTTGTGGCTTCTTTTTATACATTACTTGCTCAGTGCCTGTAATTATCTACACAAAACCTCGTGTTTGCTATAACGAACACTCGGATTCAACGAGATTTTAGGTCAGGCCCGGCGACCTCGTTGAATCCGAGTTCCACTGTAAAGATGTATCTTATCTTATCTTATATATATTATTATATATATATATATATACACAAAAGTATGGGAGGTAGAAATGCTGAAGCCAAGAGAAAAGCCGGCAAGTTTTGTACATCCACAAGGGAAATTGAAGTTTTTGAATGCTGAAAATGTGACGAATTCTTCTGTCAGAATTGGTCTCGTTCATTGGCTTTTGCAGAAGCCACAAGTCATCTTAATCTTTATTTCTTCTATTTCGCTTAAAAGAAATATTCTACTAAGCTGACACATTGCTCATTTTCAAACTTGAGACTCTTAACATCTGTCAACTGGCACAGAGAATTCTACTTTTTCTATTCTTTTGAATGACTAATTGTATAATGAAAGACTCTTAACATAGCCCCCCCCCCCCCTCTCTCTCTCTCTCTCTCTCTCTCTCTCTCTCTCTCTCTCTCTCTCTCTCTCTCTCTCTCTCTCTCTCTCTCTCTCTCTCTCTCTCTCTCTCTCTCTCTCTCTCTCTCTCTCTCTCTCTCAATATATATATTATGACTTGGTTCATATAAATTAAATTTTTTGTTTAATATGTGTATAATTACCTTTTCATTTACATAATTCTTGTTTTGTTTTTTTCTTCATTTAAGATTCTTTCCTTTGGAGCATTGCTACTTCGGCTGCTAGATCTTGGTGCTTATGAGACAAACTTTGAAATCAGTCAAGGTTTCAGATGGAATTGGAAGTCTCATCAATATGAGGGTAAGTTAGTTTATCGTTCGAGGTTGAATTCCTAAAGCTGAACAGTAGTGGCTAAGTAAAATTCTGTTACCATAGAGTTGATATCTCTCTTTTAGATATATGTATGGTACCAGTTTAAGAGCATATTTTGTGCCTTTAATCAACGTTTTTAGTCAAATTCACTTTGAGATTTTTAATTATATGGATACAAAAAGTGTTTAGCCAAAAAACAAAAATGCGATAAGAACTTCCGAACTGGCAGAAAAAATGCCTGTTACTTCGGTTTCATTATTTTTACGTACACCTGATTTCACCCAGATGCCTCACACACACGTGTATTAGTGTATATATATGTATATAATATATATATATATATATAATCAAATAAAGATTTCCTGAAACTTTCTGCTGTGTGAGTACAAGAGTTTTATTTGTATTTCCCATCTTTCCTCAGCTTTCTTGGCCAGTGACATCATTGTGAATGTCTGCCATTTGATAATCATTCTGTTCACCTTGTACATGATCTATGTGGTCACCATGAGTGTGAGTACTTGACTCAACATTTGGATATGCTACTTTTTTTTTTTTTCTTGTGCAGAAATGAAAACTGCTTATCAAACCACTTGTCCTGTTTTCTATTTGATATGTGTCCCATTTGTCAATTACCATACATTTAATTTTTAACAGATTGTTGTCATATTGTGAAAAAATGTTAGTTTTTTAAAATGCATTTAGTACCGGCAGAAAGAGTAGTTTCGTCTTAGAAATATTTTTTTAAGCATATGAATGTGATTGTCGCTAATCTGCTAGTCAGTTTGAACTCTGTAAAATCCCATTCTGTACTGATCTGTTAAAAGAAATGTTCGAATTTTCTACTAATTTTATTTTTTTATTTTTCGAGTGGATTCAAACTTGACAGTATAATGAATGTGCCCTCAGCAGTATAGAATTTCCTTTCCTTTCAATGTTGTCTAACTCAGGTTCATTGAGCAATTCTTTAATTCTTCTATTCCCAGCATTTTGTGTTGTACATGGAGACTATGAGAGCCTACACCTACACCTTCATCATGTACACTTTCATCGAGTTCTGCTTCTCAGTGTTCGAGTTCTCATTCTACGGGCTGAACACTTTTGTAAGTTGAATTTTTTATTGAAATTATGTTGGCTTATCTGTAGAGTGGTGTACATATCAATGTCATTTAAATTGATTCTTTCTTTAAAATGCTGTTTCTTAAAATTATGGGAATAAATATACAGTCGAACCTGTCATGCTGGAACCCTGTCCAAGATGGCAATTTGTCATGACGGAATCTCCCCTGTCCCCCCTTAATAAATTCTTCTTAATACATCTGTCTGCAACAGAAATTTTACAGCTCAGAAATGGTCAGAGAAGTTTTTTCTTTTCGAGGGGTTTTGACCTGTCTAAAGTAGAAATTGCTTTGCCCTCTGTGTTCTGAGTCGAACAAAAAAAAGGCCAGACTAAGTTTGGTAGCGCCGGCTCTTACTTTTATGTCCGACAAGGAAGATTGGAAGTCCTGCAGTTTGGAGGTAGGTGTTACCCCACCAGTCTGAGCCCTGGGTGGTCCCGATCTTCGGGTTTGTGAGCATGGGAAATCTGTCTGATACTTGTCGTTACAGAAATCAAGTGTCGTGCAGGCACAGAAACTTTCATAGGTAGCCTTGATCGTACAGCCAGCTGAGACAAGAGTCACCTGAATCATTGCTACATGCCAGGGAGGGGTAGATTTGTTGATTATTCTTTTTACTTGGATGCAGACCTGCCACTCGTCCCTATTGTAATCGGGTATCCCGATTTTTTGCCCCAAATCTCAAGCATCCCAATTTTCCCGATTTCGATCATGTTTATCCTTATTTTTTGTTCCTGTCTGTTGCGCCGGATTTTCTGAAAACTTACTCTGTCTTCTTCTCTTTCGCGGAAAGCACCCTTTGAACGTTTTGTCAATAGGGACTTGGAGCATTATATTCCAAAATATCGATGCGGGATTAAGTAGTTGACTCGCCTTAAGTTGTGTTTGATCAGAATCCTCCGATGATAGGTTGCAGTTGCGACATACAGATAATCGATAGTAATTCATAGTTCTGTTGTTTTTTTTTCAAAACAGGCCTATAGTCTGAGGTCTAGTAACCGCGCTTTCACATCAAACACTCTGACGAGCAACAGTTGTTCTAACCCTTACACAACTTTACTGAACTGAGTAGACTAACACTCGGTTCTTATTGCTTTGGTCTGAGAAAGCAAATGAAGGATAAGAACAGATTTGTTAGTACAATTGGTCGGTCGGCCGTTGTCGTTAGCCTAGAACAACTGTCGCTCGTTCGAGTGTTTGGTGTGAACATGCAGTTAGTCGGACCCGTCAGTAAAAGTGTTTCAGTTCAATCGCACATTCGCTTCGCGTGGCTTGACATTGTCTTCGCCTTCTGAGTTCTACGTGTGTTGGGGACCGTCCGTTCATGCACACTGGTTGAACTATGGAAGTATCTTTCGAGAGTTATTGGTTTGGTGGGGGGAGGGGGGAGTAGACATGTGGATTCGGAGTGCTTGACGTGATGATTCAGGGTTTTTTTAAAATTATTATAACACACACGCACACACAGAGAGCATGTATATTTATTGACACACCTGGAAAATATTTAGGTCAGTTTGGCAGTCAGCTTGGTGATTTGCGGTTGATCCCGTTTCTTTTTCCCCCTGAGATCCTGATTTTGAGATTTCATAGGGTGGTAGGTCTGTGGATGGGTTGGACGAAGGGTGGCAACAAAGGAGACATTCAACCATTTTTGTTCCTATCTAGTCAAACAGTAGTCCTCGTGAGATGCAAGCACTGGAGGCAATGGATTAGATAGACAAGTACTTTATGAGTCACGACGCAGTGGATTCAGGCGCTCGTCAGTTTTGGGGCATATGGAGTTCATGGGTCTCAATATTCCGCTATTTAGCGGATTTCCGCTACCGCCATTTCCTCCTCTAAACTCCGCTACCGCGACAGCGGGTCAATCAGAAAGCGAGTTGCTGGGAGCAGATTGACTGCCAGGCCTGGGGAATTACCCGGGAATTTGGAAAACAAAATCGCTGAGTGGCGGGAAAATAATAAAAGATCTCGAATATTATTTGAAAACCAAATCCGATAACGTCTTTAAGTTCATTTTTGCCGGTCGCGATTGTGATATTAATTCGGCTTTTCCCAGTCTGAGAGTACGTTTCACGCGAACAGTCGGCTATGGCGGCAAGCGGAATTGTATGTGACACTGAAGCTCGACCGGAAAATCAAGATCTCAGAAATTTATCTGTAAAAGTCTGAATACGCAATATTTGTAACATGCAGGTTCTGCATTACAAACGTGGTGTCGCCATGAAAATAATGTTCGTCACTGTGCTGTCGCTTGTGGGGGCAAAACAAAACAAAAAAAGAAAAGAAAGTTATACAAGCGTCTTGTCGGGCTCATCATTGCAAAGATAGTAAATAACAAGATGGGCCACTCAGCCAAAAAAGTGTCCGCAGGAAGTATGCTCTTTGCTTCAGATGGCGCTGCAGTCTGTTTTGAAGGTCTCTTTCGTTTTTCCAGAAGAAGAATAGGAATAGCACCTCCTTGCGTGCGCAGATCGACTGCTGTTCATCAGCAGTTCGGGTTCTTTCAGTGCGGCATTTTAGTTTTTTTTTATTTTAATGACCTCTCGCCTTTCATTCTAAAGTCAAATTAAACGAAGAAAACAATCACCCTTTCCTCCGGAAGAGGTTTTTTGTCAGCGTAACCATTTTAAAAAAGCGTTCTTCCGAAATTCATTCAAAAACTTGCTAGTTTCACTTTGATTTTTTAAACTCAAGTAGAGTAACTCTGTTCGCTAAAGGTGCGCTGTTGCGAAGAGGGCGCCACCGAATTTTGAGGACACTTTTTTAATTGGCTCAAAGAGAGAAGTGGTCCCTCTTGTTATGTAGACTCTTTGATCATTGTGACCGGTCAATGAACCTGCGCGCGTTCTGAGCGCTGTGAAGTACAGGACTCCAGAATGGGGGGGGTTTTAAAGATACACTCTGGGGAAGGGGGGGGGTGGCTGGACGCAACACCAGAGGACAAAAAAGAAAAGAAATTGGAAGCAAATTTTAATATTTAGAATTTTGATTACTACTACAGCTCTCTGCAAAGTAAAGTGCGCATTAGTGCATGCCTTGTGTATAATCGGGAACCGCCATAACTACTTGTAAACGTGTAAATGAACTTAGGGCAGGGGCCTAAGTGTTCACGTTTCATTGGATGGGTGACAGTAAATTATGTCTCTATATTTAGCTTTTTGTTCAAGATTTGCAGATTTTCAGTGTCACTGCATCTTGTCCTCCCACAGTTCTTACACCTCTCACACTGAATAGGTTTACTTGAGCTATTCAAGTTATTACTCTACTTTGAGTTTGAGCATTAATTTTGTCTTTCATGTTTATTAAATGAATCATTACACCCAGACTGGTTCATGACAGTCGATATTCTGGTTCTAGGCCTTTTCCCAGGCTCAAACCGAGATTCATTTTTATATAGTTTATATAAATGCAGGGGAATATGATGAAGGTAAAATATAAATAAGTTGCACAAGACCACAGTGCGCCTCCACTTTCTGTACGTAATCAAGATTATAAATATTTGGTAAGTGACTCTTATTTGAAATTATCTTCCAAACCCTCAAACTGGTATGAAATAACCTTGCTTTGATAAATTGATGGTTTTTATTTCAACATTCCAGGGTCCCACAGTATAATAATAATAGTGGGTGTCTCACGAAAATAGGCTTCTGTCACGATCACGCGGAAAGTTCCTCCTTTTAAAAAATTCTGAGTTGAGACCCATGGGAGTTATTGATATCGTATTAAAGCCTGTCCATTTGCCTTGCATTTGATGAAAAAAAATATCCATTTATCTCAGATTCAAGTCAAGATATTGGTGATTGGAGGGTGTGGGGGTTGCCTGGTTTCAGAGGTAAAATTAGTGAGAAAATGGCCACCACAAGTTGAGTTATTTCCTTAGTTTGAGTGTCAGGGGAAACTGAAAATTGACATTTAATCAACGCTTTTCAGTAAATTCCACACTGAAATGTGTTCTTTAATGGGCAGAAAAGGTGTTTAGCCCAAAAACAAAGTTTCAATAAAAAATATTCCCAAACCTGCTAAAAAATTCCAGTTTCTTGACTTTCATTATTTTGACGTGCGTCTGATTTCACCTCGCTGCCTCACATATACCTTTCTCTCTTTAGCCTTGAAATCCAAAGTTGATTTTACTGTTTGCTGTCATAAAAATGATGGTCTGAGGTCATTCCTAGTCCTAGCCTTCTGGATAATTATATTTTTGTCCGTCTTATGATACAAGTTCTTCCGAAGCAATCCGAAAATAATTGATCTGTCTTGATAGTTGTTTGATAAAACAAGGAATAACTTCAAAGGACAATTGTAGTGGGCTGAAAATATAACTTTGTTTGAAAGTACTTGCACAAACACCTGATCAACAGCAACTAAAATACCCTCAGAGATTGTCTTCTTATTCTTTAACTCTTTCACTACCAGGGGGGAGGGGGGGTTCCCTCACCTGGACCGGGCCCTATCTGTGACCTACTTTCTGATTCAGCCTTCCTTTGGACAAATTAAAGATTTTTTAGTTCAGTTTTCAATATTAACAACATGTCTTGAAAATATGAAAATAAAGTGGAAACAATTACCTCTATCAACATGTCGCTAAAACTGATCATTTTTCTGTCTGAGATTTCAGATTAGATTATTACAAAAGTAGGTGTGGGTTTGAAGCAGGAAGTGGCGAGCCATGAAACACTGCTCGCGGTCCAGCATTGGGGGTTAACACCAGCCGTGAAGCACTGCTCGCAGTAGAGAAATGGTTAATGTGTTTTACTTTGGTTACAGTTTGGCACTGATCGGTAGATTGCTTATTTCATATTGTGTATAGAATTTGGGACTCTTTTCTGTGGTTCATTTGAAGATAGTTTCAGGAGTAATATCATGTGTTAAATAATTTTTTTATTTCTACTGATTCATGGTTATCCACTGCCACTTTTATCAATGGGTCTTCTTTGATTATTTTTTTTTATCCATAACACATTTGGATATCATGCCAGAATTAATTATTTGTCATTTGTGTTCCTAAATTTAGCCACAAATTGGGCTTACACATATATTCATTGGTGTGCCCTGAATTTCCTGTTGTTCTAACTTTTTCTTATTTCTTTTTTTTTTTTACTTCAGAGACTGGCATTTGTGGTGTTCATTTGGCTCTACTGGTTGGCTCGCACAATAGCCCATGTGAGTATATTAAGTTTGTCTTCTCTTTTCAATCTGATAGGTATGTGACTTCAAGAGTTTTTGGGGTTGGGTTGTTTTTTTCCCTTGCTCTTTGAAGCTTGTTACTTGATAAACTGTTAAGGGGCCTCGATACTTACGGGACAACATTTTTAACTAAAGACAAACTGATACAACTTTGGTCACAGGCAGTAAGTATGAGACAAAAGATTCATGTTCAACTGTTGACACACTCGATTACGTAAGCTGTTGGCGTGGAAATGGCGACCATCTTAAAAATTGAAGAGACAATTTTTTGGTCTCCACCATTTCTACAGTTTTTAACTTTTTATAATTCTGTGACTTGCAAAATGTCACAAATAAATAGGTGCTTGCAGCTGACTATTTTGATTTTTTATACTATACTTACAAAGTATCCAAAATTGTTCTCAAATTTAGGGATATTGAATTTGGTCTTTAACTCACTTGCGACTGGGCCCTTTCACCAGTCACAAGCGTTGAAGACTGGCGTTTTGGGGGGGTATTTCAATAAATCACCACAACTCTCAGAATTACCCTATTGTAATCATTTTTTGACACAGTAAAGTAACATTCAAGCTTAATCTAATACAAAAAACTAAAGTTGTCTAAGTCTAATACTTTAATTTGTATGATTTTTTTTTAAATTGGCATGAATTTGATTTTCGAAAAATTTCCAGAGACGTGACAAGTAGAATGAAATTCACTGCAACAACAAAAATACAAGTTCAAAGTGTTCTGGTTTGATTTGTATACATGTGCAAGTGTTTGGTGGAAATATAAAAGCTGGTCTGTGAATTGATTCAGACCCATACACTGAATTACATGAGACAGATGTACGGCACGACGTTGTGATTTCGTTGCGCGAAAAACAACACCGGTACTAGTGCTAGATCTAGCCCTAGAACTACGACTCGGGCCGTGTTCGGGTACATATCCAGGATCCTAACTATTAGACACATCATATTCTGAGACACTAGAACTAGTAAAACGCACAGAAGTATAGAAAACGGCGAAATTATGTGATTCTTGTTCATGCGACTTCTTCGACCGTCACTACGACGCGACTGTCGGATTACTATGAGCTGTATAGAAAAAAACAAAGCGCGAGTTCCGGTCTGTTCAATCCCAGTTGGGGTCACTGTCCTTCACCTTCAATAACTTAAAAACTACCGGCCCCAGAGATACGAAACGAAGTCTAAGTAGCTCAGGCTTGGCCAAACAAGGGTATGAGGCGGGTCTCGCGATCCGTGCGTGATTTGTAGAGCGAAAAAAAAAATCCAAAGTTGGTCACGCAGGGCTTGTGAGACCCGTCGCGAGCGTCATGGCGGGGGTCACGCAACTGTTGTGTGACCCGTCTGAAGTGAGTTAAAAATATTTTTAGCATGAAAAAAAAATTGTTAAAAAAATTCTAAGGCAAAACATACGAAACTAACCAGCCCACTACAAGTACAAACTATTTCTCTTACTACATGCCAAATTTCAAGTCTATGTGTTTGAAAATGTTAAAATGGTGGAGGAAAAAAAATGGCATATGCCAGCAAAAAGTGGTGAAAAAGTGTGTTTTGTGAAAAACAAGGTTAAACATCAAAATTCTTAGTAAACAACATAGAACCAAGTAAAATTAAATTCTGTTAATGTTACTCACTCAGTGACTAGTGTCAATAAAATCTAGACTGAATGGGGGATCGGAAAATACCAAAAGTAAAAAGTGCCCAGAGTGAGTGAAAATCGGTCCTCGAGGCCCTTATAGATTTTGGTGGGGGGGGGGTTGGAATGATGGTTTTTACCCACAAAAATCACAGTTGACCCTTCTAAATAAAGCGTTATGCAATTATATTGAACCTGTAGAGAAGTACAAATCACCCTGCCTACTTGATCACTCTTTTTTCTGTGCTGTCCAGCAACAGTTTTCTCAAATGGATCTCTGGCTAAGGTTATGAACTGTGTATTATGGAATGCAATCCTCTTTCCAAGTAATAGTAATTCAGTCAGTACCGGGGGGGGGGGGGGATATTGTTGTTTTATAGCAAATCCAGTAAATTTGTCTCTTTACTGAGTAAATGACTGGCTTTACCACCCATAATAGTGAACATTTTTAGTAACTTTGTACATTTTACGACGGAGATTCTGTCACCTCTATGAAATGTGATCAATTTTAGCTAACATTTTTTGTGGGGAAAAAATGTTGCTGGAGGCTGTAAATATAGTTGGGCACAGATAACACGAACACTCAAAACCTAAAATCACAGACAATTCATACAATTTGCCTTTACCAGACTGAATAGAAATATTTTTTTTGTGTTGGGAACACTGTTTTCTCAAATGCCAATACTTATTTGTCGAACAGCTCGTCTTGAAAAACTCAATCAAATTTTTCCTCACAATTGTCTCAAATTCAGTTGTTAGCTCAATAGAAAACAACACACCCATCGTCTTTGAGAGTCGAGAGTATCAGATTACATAAGCTCACCAGGCTCACTCCAGCACAGCCTCATATACACGCTGCATCATAGTACTTTACCAGTAGTGTACAAAGGGCATTCGAATTTCTTTGAATCTGGTCATGTGAGGGTGAGTGCTGGGGTATTATCGAAAACAGACAATGCGGCTCTGCATTGGGCCTCATTGTGTGTGCCGACCTGCCTCTCATCCTGATTTAATCGGGGTATATCCTGATTTGTGCCACAAATCTCAAGCATTGCGATTTCGGTCGGATATGTTCCGATTTTTTTTGTTCTTTCAGTTGCACCGCGTTTTTCGAAAAACTTACTCCGCCTTCATATATTTATATATGAATACCCCTGAAAAATCTTTTAAGCCAGCTTGACAGTATCCCTGGCTGATTAGTCATTTCTCCCGATCCTGATTTTTTTTTCCTCTTGAGATTCTGATTTTTAGATTTCATAGAGTGGCAGATCTGTGTGTGAATTATGTTTGTGTTTGTGTAAATGTGTGTGGTTGTTTGAAGGTGAAGTATAGATTGGGAAGTGATTATATGTGGTATATCCTTTTTTTTTTCAGATTGGCTTCACAGTCATTTTGTTCTCAAGGATTGAGGAAATGGAAAATGAGATGGCATACGAGCTACGGTTTTCAGACAAGAAATATGTGCACTCCTACTCTGTGCTTGGATAGTCTTTACTTTAACTTACGACTATATGACAAACATGCTCTTTCCAAGATCATACCAAGTTGTTTAGAGTCTCTAATTGAGATCTGTTTTAACATCTAAATGACCACCAATGAGAACATTTGTCTCCTGGCAGCTGTATCTTCAGGAACAGTGACGAGGAAACTCACTTTGAGGAAAAGTATACTTGTTGTTGGACTTTCTGCATTTTCTCCAAAAGTTTTAATAGAAGTTCATGCATTGTTTTATCATTTGCTAGTTACATGTACTCTAGAACTTAAACTGTCCCAAGAGCTGAAATGAGCCCGCTTTTTTTTTTAGAAAGCATAGTTGTCAGCCATGGTCCTGACCCATTTTGCCGACAACAACTGGATAGTTGGTCACCTAGGTTTTAAGCAAAGACAAAAAAAATGTGATTATTACGGAACAAAACTGATTGAAAATGTGTATATTAGTTTTTAAAAACTTACAAGTTTGGCTTTGTCATTTTCTTGTGTATGTATACTAGTTTAGGTGCATCTAAGTTAATGTTTAGAAATGCATGTAGGCTACTTTTTGGTGTAATTGATTTTTCAGTGGTTCAGGGGAGGTGGCAAAGATTTGATCTTGAAATGTCCTGAAGGAGAATGTTCTGTTTGTGCTTTAACCATGAAATAGATTGGATTGCGTGGCTGAAACATTATTTCAAACAGTGAAATTATTTGTAGGTGTATATAGTAAGAGATTTATATAACATAAATGTAATGTTAGGGGGCTCTCGTGGCCTAGAGGTTAAGGTGTTGGCCTCTCATTCAAAGGTCCCGGGTTAGAACCCGGGTAGCGACCAAATAATTTTCTTCTCCTTTCACCTCCTTTCCTGCTCTCTAGCAATGTTCTCTCGTCTGCTTTCGTCTCCTCTTTCTGCCCCCACCCCCTCACCTCCTTTGCCCCCTCCACTGGGCTCCTGACTCTTTCTGCAGCCTTTCTACTGCTACTCCTTGGTGGTCTAAATTCGATAAGAGTAGGCTTCGGCCACCACCCAGGGAAAATTCAAAATTTCCTACCAGCTGAAAATGTTAAGTGTGTCCTGCGCACTCATATGACCTTTTGCAGTTGTAAGCGCTGTAAAACACTTACCAGAGGAAAGCAAACAAATGTACCGGTAATTTTAAATTATAAAGTAAGCAAAGAATGAATACAGCTAGACTTAGTCAGGATCCGTATTATTTGTATTAACAGAGGAAATGTAATTTTAAGTATACAGGTATCAGCAGTAGGTGTTGATCATTCATATCAGCTTTGTAGATAATCATGCGATCATTCACCAATGTTCATTATTCTTTGTTTGTACATAGCGCTCTTCTTTTCATCGCCCCAGTACACACATACTATATTCTCTTCTGACTGAAACATTGAGTTGAGATGCCTCTGTATTAGGAATTTCTATGTTTTGGTTCTTCCATCATTCAGTTTTAACTAAAAGTAAAAGTGAGGTCAGAGAGAATTGGAAATTTTTAGTTTTAGAGTAGCAAAAATAGTTATGATGCAGCATTTCTTTGATCAGGCTTTGAAAAGTACAAAACATTCCACTCGCTACAATTACAATATTTTTTACTTGTATACACATGGTTGACATTTTAAATAAAGCATTCCTCGTTTTTTTATATGAATTTAACCAATGTAGCTTCTTTACAGAATAAATAATGTTTACGCCTTGTTCTGTTTGTTCGTGTATCAGTTTATACATTTTTAGGTAGAATTTTTTGTTTGTTTTGGGAACAAAAAGGGGTCATCGTATGTACCAGGAAAAGCATTTGTGAGTAGTTCTAAGAAAACCTGTTTGAAGATGCAGCATGTTGATTTTAGAATCGTTAAATATAAGCCAAGAACTTCTTTCACCCTTGAGTGGAGTTTTTTCAATCAGTGCAGGGTGTTTTTACGCCCCCACAGACACAATCTTGATCGTTTCGAAGGCGGGTTTCCGACCTTGCCTGTTAGGTCCAAGTGAGGCTGAGAGGAATACAAGATCCCTGCAGAAAGATCGAGATGCTTGATAAAAATTCTCCTCTCTCAGGAATTGACTTTGGGTTTTAATAGTTTTATGCATGTCTCAGCGAAACACCTTAACCGCTACATCTCAGATGACAGTTTGAGTGGAGTGAAGTATACATACGTATATATATGATTTTAATATATATAACATATACTTTATTGGACACAGTTTTGCCAGGAGTCAAATTCACCACAAAACCTATATTGTTTTCTAGTAGCAGCCTCATGTAAATGCCAGCAATATACGAGTCTTTCTTATTGAAACTGTCCCTACTGCACGACTTGCTGTGTCACGGAATGAGGGATTCCTAAGCCTTTTTATTCCTCATCATTGCTTTCAACTACATGTATTAATTTTGGGGGTTTTCTTTTTACTGGAAAATGTTTCATGCCCCATAGACCCAGTTTATATGATAAAATATTTATATTAAAAGGTAGGCTGCTTTGGCTTTGCCTGGTCAGCCAACCAGGGCGTAGTGGGACGTACAGCATCGAAGCAAATGGAGATATTTGATAAAAACTTTATTACTCTGAAATCAAATGAGCCTATATCAGGTTGTGCATCTCACGATCGGCTGCCCCACCCCTCTTTGCAAAGGACTGCACGCTTGGTGGGAGAGGCGGAGTAGAGTTGCATTGTTTTGTCATCGCGTTGTTGATCACTGTTGCGGTATATATACATTAATGCTTATCTTGCCAATTGTTAAATATTTTGAACATTTTGAAAAGGCACCGATCGACTGGTGCAGACTAAAAACCGCTCACAATGACCCGCGCAATCAAACTGTCTTGGTACCGGTAGGCTTATTAGCGATCGAACTCGAAAGCGTTGCTCATCGTGTTTCTCATTCTCAATCTGTCAATTTCTAATTCAAGTCAATGGGCATAGATCGTAGATCTAACCTATCTGATCTAGGACAATGGTCGAAAAGAAAGAAAAATCTGTTGCTTCCCTTGATTCTCTGACACAGCCGATGCCATAACACTCTTCATGTACCCCTCGTACGGATCCCTCGAACTACCGAGGCCGGTCCCGACAAGTTCGAGCTATACGTGTTATACTGTAAAACTGTGTAGGCCTGCTATATTTATTATATAGTCCACCACATGCTGATAGTGATACAATATCTTGTTTTAATTTTAACACCTAACAAAGCTCTTTGGCGAATGAGTGAAAATTGTTTTTAAACATGGGCTTTAAATTATTTCCAAGATGGCATATTATGTGTTTTGGGCTGCCCTTGTAGGTCTGGTATAAGTAAACATACGGAAGGCAGAGTTTGTTCTGTGTCTGTGAAACGAGTCTCTGGCTTATATATATATATATATATATATATATATATATGTCTGTCTGTCTCTGTCTCTCTCCTCTGTCTCTCTCTCTCTCTCTCTCTCTCTCTCTCTCTCTCTCTCTCTCTCTCTCTCTCTCTCTCTCTCTCTCTCTCTCTCTCTCTCTCTCTCTCGCTCGCTCGCTCGCTCGCTCTCCGTCTGTTTGAGTTTATATTTCGCTCTCTTTTACCCTTTGACTCACACGCAAGCCATCGTTGTCACTTTTGTTTTCTTGGTGGCGAGCAAACCTAGTAATCATACACAGACTCAACCCCCATCGCACAATCCCCACGCCCTGTGGTCTTGAAGGTGAAGCCGCAACAGACTGGAAAGCACATTGTTATAGTATCTCACAATGAGCATGGAAAGAAAGGATTAAATTACACACGTCTTCTGTCTGTACACGATGTGCCGATGAGTGTGAGGCAGTTCATGGAAATGGAAGATCACTGGATGCTCCTACTTCGATCAATCCTTACGTTCCCTCTGTTGTTCCCTCTTGAACATACTAAAGAGCAGACCAGGTCACAATCTTTCGACTCAATTGTGGCCTCAACAGACTCAAACACCACATGCACCCTAAATTAAAAGTGGGAGAGTCCACGATCTGTGAATGTGGACACGACCAAGAGGATGCCAACCATATCTTTCAGCACTGCACGCGCTACGCCACCCTGCGTACACACAGATGACGTGGCAGAATGTGACTCCTCTTGAGAGAAAGCTCTGTGGCAGTCTCTCAGATTTGAAACGGTGGATGGTTGGCGGGTGCTCTGGTGTGGTTTGTTTCTTCTTTCCTATGAAGCATCTATCATCCCTATCTCTCCTTCTTCTTTTTCGTGTTTGTTACTCTCTTGCAACACCTCTAATCTTCTGGCGCTCTATGCTGTTGCGAGCACCGTAAAAACCTCTACTAAAACTAAGATTTGAAGCAGACTGCACAGTTTGTGCACAACATCGGACTGACTGTCTATAGCTGCTGTTATCGAAAACAAGGAAGAAGAAGAAGAAGAAGTCCCCTCTTGCTCTTTTCCTGCGCTAGATATCGGTATATGATTATATAGGTATTAGTATTAAATTTTGTAACAGTATAATGTCGACGTGCTTCTCTTAAACTTTTTAAAATTAACCGAAGCAAATGGCTCAGACGATTGTAGTATGTCCAAACCATTGATAAATAAATAAAGATTTGAATTTAATTTTTACTATTCCAAACTTGATTACCATCCCCGACCACAAAACACAACTCCCACCACTCTCTCCTTAAAACCTAAGGTCGCTCTAAATTGTTGTTATAAAAGACGCGTGTGTGCGTGCACACACGGACACACACACACACACACACACACACACGCACACACACACACACACACACATTCATAGTGGGTGGTTGGTCGAGTGCTCTGGTGTGGTTTGCTTCTTATTCCTACTGTATTAAACATCTATCGTCTTTATCTCCCCTCCTTCTTTTTGTGTTTGTTACTCTCATGTAACACCTCTAATCTTCAGCACTATATGACTTAATTGTGCTGCAAGTGCCGTAAAACACTTACTAAAACACACACACACACACACACACACATACACACACACACACACACACACACACGTACACACAAACGCACTATTCAATAAATAGTCTATAGGCCTGTTGTAATTGTAACCTTTATCAACTTTATGTCGAGGACCGACGGCTATCATTTGCAACAACCTCTGTAGCTGCAATATAATGTAGAAAACTCGACTTCAATAAACTTTTAAAGTTGCTGTCGTGAGTGTGTGCGTGTGTGTGTATCACAGAATTCTACACTTAAGTGTAGAATTCTGTGGTGTGTATAAACAAAGATAGTACAAGTCTTGTACTATCTTTGGTATAAACCGAAGCTCGGAGTGTTGTGTACAATAAATTTAAGTATGTAAATGGAAATGTTCCTGGCCTGGCACTGCTTCCTCAACTTGCCAAGAGGGTTATTAAAAAAATATAAATCTATGTCAAGACAGACTACGCATCACGAAACAATACCAAAAGTGAAAGTGGTGTCGGTGACTGGGAAGGTGACAAGTGACCGGTCACATAGTCAGTGTTGTTGTTGTTGGCGGTTGTCAGAGCCTCTGTTGACATTGTCTTCAACTTCTGGCCTAATTGAAGTGAGTGATCAAGCACCGAATTGAGGATTGATAGAGTCTAGAATATAGACCACTAGATCTAGAGAAAATTTAGAATCTATAAATCTAGGCAATTATTATTTGTATCGAGAGCAAGATTTTTGTGAGATCTGAGTTCTAACTGGTTGTTGTTTGTTCATATCATCTGGAAAATCTAGATCTAGATCTAGATCTAGATCTAGAAATCTAGATCTAGATCTAGATCTAGATTATCTAGATCTAGATTATCTAGATCTAGATCTAGATATATCTAGATCTAGATTAGATCTAGATTCTAGACTGTAGATAGGCTAATCATGTCATTGTCATTGAGTCTGAGTAAGCTTAGTAATGAAGTATGATTATAAAATTGATTATTGTCGCTTATTATTACATCTACTTGTGTACCAAATTGGCAAAGTAGTTTTGCAATGGTAGGACAGCGTAGCCAAGGTATAGACACTTGGTTGTTCTGTTCCTACTACAGTGGAATCCTGTTATAACGAGAGGGAGGGGACCGAAGCAAAATGTCCGTTATAGCAGGATTCTCGCTATACGGGATCCAGTAATAAATTCAAGGGAAACTGTAAATTAGGCCTAATCTATGAGTTTGGTGTTCTGTTTTTCCTTTTGCTATCTCCCCTGATGATGATTTTGTTTCAACATGACCTCTAGGTCTTACTTGATCAAAAATCGAATCAGGTTTGGTTCTCTAGCGCTAGATCTAGCGATGTGGACTGACAGCTCAGCGTTGGCGATCAGAAAGAAAGGGCTCTGGGCTAACTCGCCCGCTGTGCCCCCCCTCCACCACCGTGTGACGTGTGGTGCATTCTGTCTGCTTGTGCACGTCACACATTCGCTCCATCCATCACATTGCTGTGACCTCTCCATCACCGCATCGGAGAAGTGAGAGGCATGGCAGGTCTTGATAATCTAAACTGGCCTATCACGCGATGCGTTCTGCTTGTCTGCGCATGCCACACCCTCTCTACTCAGTTGCTCCGGTCTTCATTGTTGACGCACATGGGCTCTCCTATTCTTTGTTTTGCAAGATCAGCAACAAGTTTCTCAACTGGCGAGGTCTAGCATTATATAATTGGCCTATGCCATGTGTGCACAGCAGCAGCAATATTTCGCTATAACCAAAGATAGTAAATAACAAGATGGGCCACTCAGCCAAAAAAGTGTCCGCAGGAAGTATGCTCTTTGCTTCAGATGGCGCTGCAGTCTGTTTTGAAGCTCTCTTTCGTTTTTCCAGAAGAAGAATAGGAATAGCACCTCCTTGCGTGCGCAGATCGACTGCTGTTCATCAGTAATTCGGGTTCGTTCAGTGCGGAGTTTTAGATTATTTATATTTTAATGACCTCTCGCCTTTCGTTCTAAAGTCAAATTAAACGAAGAAAACAATCACCCTTTCCCCCGGAAGAGGTTTTTTGTTAGCGTAACCATTTTAAAAAAGCGTTCTTCTGAAATTCATTCAAAAACTTGTTAGTTTCACTTTGATTTTTTAAAACTCAAGTAGGATAACTCTGTTCGCAAAAGGTGCGCTTTTGCGAAGAGGGCGCCACCGAATTTTGAGGACACTTTTTTAATTGGCTCAAAGAGAGAAGTGGCCCCTCTTGTTATGTAGACTCATTGCTATAACCGACTCGCAAGTGTTTCTGATAGCGCTATAGCAGTATTTTGTTTACAAAGGTAAAGAGGAGAAAAAAACAGGGATTTAGAATAGTGCCTTTATAACAGACTTTTCGTTTTTTCTGGACTCAGGAGGGCCAGTTTAGATAGTCATCTATATCTAGATCTCGTGACTGGATATTAAAGCTCACGTCTCGATTGTTATCATATTATAATAATCTCACAATTTTTTCATAAATGCTGGATTTAGGAACAAGGGTCAGAAGTCGGATTAATGGACTTCATGCTGGACTCGATTCAGAGTCCAAATAGATCTATACGCAAATTTTTGTTTAATCAGACTCGAGTCTGAATAGTCACTTCGGGGTTTTTTTGCTAATCGAAAGCCTGATCAGTAAACCCTACTTTTGTTTTAAAAAATCAGAAGGAAACTGACGAGTTTTTGAATAAAAGGCTGAAAATTAGATTTCAAATTTTAGAAGAATGCTAGATCTATTTTAAAATGGTTACGCTGACTAAAAGCCACTTTTTCTCGAAACTGTTGTGATAAAAAAGGTGTTTTGTCAGCCTATGGCATATTTGCCTAGAGGTGTTGCACAGAATATTTACTTTTTAATTATTATGACAACTTCATACTATGGGCCACTACTCACTACTAATTATAGCTCAGCTCTCGAAGAATCATTCATGTTCTGCAAGGTCTATTCCGGAAGATTTAGAAATTAGAGGAGATTTAAAGGTAAATTTTTACTTTCACTCTCGCACACAGATGCACTGCTTTGGGGGTCAAATTGCAGTACAGTGGAAACCTGATTAACTGGTATGGTGGGACCAGTGCAAAAGTCCTATTATATCAGATCCCTGTTAAATCAGAAATGCAAGGGAAGTAAGCTTTTGTGGACTAATTCTGCTGTATTTTTTCATGGGTAGTTTCCCTTGCCGGAAGAACCCACGAACAGAGATACATGACACATCAAGCGTGAGTGTAGCTAGGCTTAGGGCTAGATTCTAGATCTAAGTCTGCAGCACGCCACAGCCCTCTCTTGCTTCACCTGTTGCGTGTGCTTTCAGTGGCGTGGCTTGTGTGGGCTTGCTCCATCACTACGTTACTCTCTCTTTCTCTGTCTTTCTGTTGTCTGTCTGTCTCTCTCTCTCTCTCTCTCTCTGTCTTTCTGTTGTCTGTCTGTCTGTCTGTCTGTCTCTCTCTCTCTCTCTCTCTCTCTCTCTCTCTCTCTCTCTCTCTCTCTCTCTCTCTCTCTCTCTATCTCTCTCTTACTTTTTACACATTGTTAACAAGCCTTTGTCCCTGCTATAACCGATTGAGCTCCAATGAGGCCCTGTTATTGCCGATAACTTTTAATAGAGACAAAGAGTTGGAAAAAATGTGGATTTTAAAAATCCCTGTTATGGTTTCCACTGTATTTTTTTTTCTGCATATGACACCTAGAACCATTAAAACTGTCGCAAATCAAGAATTGTCAAGAAAATTTTAAACCTAACTGCAAATCATCAAATTATTGGTTAAAAACAAGGCATACCCCCTTAACACCCCTCCACCCCCATATTGGTCCAAAACACGGAAAATGTGATATTGTTCGATTATAAACAGTCAAATATTTCAAAAACTATTAATTTGCGACGTAAATGAAGTCGATGTCCGTGTTGTTCAGCATATTAATGGACAATGCTAAGTGTGTGGGATGGATTGGAAAGTAAAAGAATACCGAAGATTTGAAAACCCAAAACTTCAATGAACAATTAACTCTACTCGGACTCTGAAATAACATTGTAAAATAGTAACCCCTAACTGAACTGTTGTTTTGACCGGGTCTGGTTTCCTAATATATACAGTGAAACTCGAATTCAATGAGCTCAGACTCAACGAAAGGAGATGGATTCCCCGTTTTTTTTTCTTCTTTAAAATCAATAAAAATAACCCGGAGTCAACGTACACTTAACTCTTTATCTCCAAGGGCGGTAAACCCTCTATGCCAGAGCCCTTTCTTGGTGCTAAATCTAAAAATGACAAAAACGTCATTAAATGGGTCATTAAATCAAAACTAGCTGACCTATTTTGATAGTTCTTCGTGTAATGAATTAACTTCTGGTATAAGAGACCTTATTTGGGCAATTGCCGGAAAGTAATTTAATGTCGAAGTCGTCGTAAAAGAATGTGCCCGAGCCGCTGTCAGCAGCTCACTGGCTCGGTGGTTCCAACTTCGAACCGCTGGGAGCAGCTTGCCGGAGACAAAGAGTTAAATCAGCAAGCTCGTATTCAACGAAGTCGCTTACAGGGTGAACAGCCCCCCCCCCCACCGCAGACGTGGCTACTACGCTCATTTTTCTCCCACAACGAACTTAATCTATCCCCAGAAACCATCCATTGCACCTGCATCGACCGTGAACCATTATTATTCGCTTAGCCGATTGCATGCGACCAATCAGCGGCCTTCTTCCGTACCAACACACACGCTGTTGGCACGCGCATGTGTCTACTGTAGCGTGTGTCAGGGTTGGGGAGGGATGGGGCACCGGAGGTGGGGGTGTGGAATGTCGCAGATACAAATGCGTCTCAGTCTTCGGCAATCATGGTTTTCCATTCCTGATTCCTTTGCTCAGATGCTGTTAAAAAAGCTAAAGTACATTACCCTGATCTTTCCCCATCACCCATCTGTTTACTACTGTTTAGGCTCTTCAAGTAGGTTGCTCTGGGTCTGCTCCTGGCTTGTTTTCCTTCAGTTTTGCCAGTTAGAGCTAGATGTTCAAGGCCTTTCATGTCTATTTAAGTGTCCCAGAAACTGTATGTGACCCATTGCAAACCTGGATATAGTATATTACCAAAACCTGCCATATTTTTGAGCGTCATGACAATCACAGCAGGCTGTTTCGCTGTTCCTACAAGACACAGCTGCAACCCCCCCTCCTCCCCATGGTGACCTTGAATGTAGTGCACTTTCTCAAGCGGTTCAAAATGGGGAGTTATATTTGACTGTTACTCGGAACTGCCTTGTGTGGAAAGGGAGTTTTAACCATTTTTGTATTACTCAGCACCAAAAATTAGTTGCATCAGTTTACTCCCCTGCTTGTGTGTCCCCTTGGTCTAGCCTGTGTGGGAAGTCACCAAACTTTCCTCTGTAATTTTACCTCTAGAAAACCAGGTGACCCCACCTCCTTCTTGATCCAAGTACTGGCAATGGAAACAAAGTCATCTGAGTCTCAGGGTTGTAATAATATTATTGCTGGAAGTTAGAGACTCAACTCTGCAATGGGATGCCCGATAGTTTTTCTATGGGGCAACACAAAATTACACTTGCTGTGATACTGTGTCATAAGAGGTGACTAAAAATGCGACGGTCTGGTCTCGCGAAAAGAGCCAATTGGCGGAGGGCCAACTACCCGACCCTGTAAAAATTAAAAGTAAGAGAAACAAGCAAAAACATCTAATTTTTCGTTCTTGGGAGATAAAAGACCTTCTGCACCAGCAGGACCAATGAAGGACAGTGGATATAGCCAAAAGGACTGCCCATCCGAAACCTCCATTGAAAAAGTCTCTTTGGATTGCATCATGAAATGTTTGCACCATGTATGAAACAGGTTCAAGAGGTAACCCAAGGATACGGAAAGATGGGAAGTGTTTATTTGTGGCCTATACCCTGATCCAGAGTGAGAAAGGCAAAACGGTTGAAAGAGACTGCAGCACAAGAGGGATAAATAGGACACAATGAGACATAATGTTTTCCAAAATCTCATGTTTCATGATATTGTCATTACATAGTTCATAGCTTAGTGTTAGCTGAGACAATATGACACTTGTACAAGAATTTATAGTTGTGAATGTTGCCTAGGAAGTAAAAAATTGTGGCGTCGGTGGCCTAGTGGTTAGGCTCTCGGACTCCCAACCGTACGGTCGTGGGTTCGAATCCCGTCAGAGGCCCGACGTTGTGTCCTTGGGAAAGGCACTTTACATGAATTTTCCTCACTTCACCCAGGTGGGAATGGGTACCCGGCTATAGACAGCGAAAGATCTTGTCAGTTTGTTAGTGTTTGAGCGCTTAATCAGCTGCTTGCACTGTATGCTTGCCGAGAAGCTGAGAATTTTTCGGAGGGTTCTATGGCCTGCTGGGGTAATAATATAGTGTAAAGTGCATAGAGCCTGCTGTTGAGCGGGGATATACGCTATACAAATGCTATTTATTTATTATTATTATTTTCCTTGCTGTTTATGCTTTACAATATAACACAACTTGCATTCAATTGCTTTGTAGATGAAAAGAGTAATTTTTGTCTCAGTCACCTCACAACAGATGTGTATCTTTTTAAATGACAGCAAAAACAAGGTTGGCGACCCAGTTTTGACAACTGTTGAACTTCTCATTATCCATGGTCTGTAGAGGGGAAGAAATTACACAACCACAACCTTCTAGCTTGTTAGACAAAAGTGTATTGCTGAATTAAATGAAGAAAGATAACACACTTACAACAGTGAGCAATGACTCACTCCCCAGCAATACCAACCTTGTGGTTGGCTGGATGTCATTGTGTGTGTATAGATATGTGTACGTGTGTATCTGTGTGTGTGTGTGTGTGTGTAAGCCTGTGTGTATGCTGTCGCTACAAGTCAACCATTTACTTTGTAATTCCTTTCCTCTGACCAATGTTCGGAATAGTATCTTTTTTTTGTGACATAATTTCCCTGTCAAGTGACCATCTTTGTTGGGATTCTAGTTTGACTGTTGAAAGCAATCTTAACAACTGATTCATTAGAGTCTACATGTAATTTCTTCTTTACAAATGATGCTGTCCCACAAATGTGAAATTCTTTTTTTTATTTTGTTCTTTTCTTCAGATATGGCATGTCAGTTTACCAAGGCCCTGGCCAGACATTCTACGATACCGGTACTGTTCATCAGGCATTCCATCAGGAGTTTTTCATCATTTACCTCAAAATCTGCTGGATGTGTCAAAATTTCGTCTTCCCTTCCTAATCATATGACCTTCAGTTTTCAGAGGTCTTTTCATCTAAGAAATGCCTGCACTTGGCTACAAGTTAAATGGACAAGGGACAATCTGTTGAATTCTTTTCATTCCACCGGGGTGAAATTTTGTGCCATTACAGGTCCCAAATCCTTTGGAGTTCCTGTCTCTAGCTTTTTCAGAGAGTCAAGTACAAAACAAAGTAGCCTGACAGACACGAGCGCCGTCTCAGAGTCAGACCGGTGTTTGCTGTTTGATGGAAACGACCTGTTGGTGAACTCTGTATCTACAGTGGCTGCTGCACAAGCTTTAGCGGCTAAACAAAATGTGAAACTGACCTATATAAATAAAAACCCAGATGGCGTGCACTGTTTTAGACTTGAAGCTAATAGCAAGCTGAAGAAAAAGTCTTCCACTGGTGAAGCCAAGAACGTTTCGTCCACTCCAATAGGGAAAAGGAAAAAACCCGAAAAACAGGCTGCGAAAGAGTTCACGTTCAAAAGCTCTATAAAAGACCACGACTTGTCTGTAAAACTGAATAAAATCCACGCGCTCTTGACAAAGGGAAAGCAAGTTGTCATCTTTTTCAAATCGGAAAGCTCCTCAAACCCTTCAAAGGTAAGGACATTGTTGCTTTAGTAATGTATAGATGTAAGTACATGATTACTCTACATTCACATTGTTGACTTGTAGATGTGAATTCTGTCACAAACTCAACTGGAAACAGGCGACCATGGGGTAGCAGTAAGTTGTTTGGCAGTTACATGCGGAAGAACATGGGATCCGGTTTGGAGTGGGGACACTTTTTTATACTGTATAACACGGATAGGTCGAACACTGAAGACTTGAAATCATGCATCCTTCGAACTGTGCCTGTGGTCCTGGGTTTTTTTGGGGGTTTTTCTTTTCTTTATCTTTGTAAGATATCCCTCGAACTACGGATCCCTCGAACTACAGAGGCCTGTCCCGACAATTTCGAGCTATCTGTGTTATACTTTATAAGTATCTCCATAGACTGTCTACTTGGAGGTTAAATTATAGCTAAAGCAGACCTACTCCATAAAGACACTCATTTTTCATATACTTTTTTTAATAGCAACCTTTTGTGGGATGATAAGAGTAAGGATTTAACTGAACATGTGAAACATTTTTGTTTTTGCAGAGCCTAAAGAGACATAGAGTCTCTCAGCTGCTCTGATTTTTAAATTCTACTCAGTGTATCAGATGAGGAAGGCAGTGTGCAAGGGTAAAACAAAACTAAATGTGTCAGACGAGGAAGACAAAGTGCCATTATAAAACTAACTAATGAGCTGCCACTACTTGACGAATGAGCGACACTTCTATCACAAGTTCATGTTGATGTCCATTATTACAGACTTGGTAAATAGAGCAACCACTCATCTCAGTTATGATTCATGTATGGTCAGAGGCTCATTCTATTATGGGAGGGGCTCATGGATTATGGCAGTTTGCATGCTCCCTTCTTAACAGCTGAACATTTTTTAACTGACTGACTGGTCAACTTGGATAAACAGTGGGAGGGCCCAATAACCTTGCCTCCGCATCATGTTGGTCAGCAATCAGTTCATAAGAGGCCGACAATATTGACCGGTAAACAGATTATGGCGGCTTGTCCACAACGTCATGCGCTGATATATAATTTACTGCAACATGTCGGGTGATGAGAGATTTGTGTGGCTGTTGGTTGATAAGAGAATAAAGTGGCTGTGACCACATTGTACAGTATCTTGATTTTCTTAATCAGTGCCATTATTTATAAGAAAAACACACCAGGTAAGTTGGGAAATGGTTATTTCTACAGGTGGTTGTCTTATACAGGTGGCCGTTTGGTTCAACTGTATACAGTGGAATCCTGTTATAATGAGAGGGAGGGGACTGGTGTCAAATGTCCGTTATAGCAAGATTCTCATTATAAGGGACCCAGTAATAAATTCAAGGCAAATAGTAAAGTAGGCCTAATCTATGAGTCTGGTTTTCGGTTTATTTCTTTTTGTAATCTCCCCTGATGATGGTTTGGTTCAACATGACCTTTAAGTCTTACTTGATCAAAAGTCGAATCAGGTTTCTTTCTCAAACGCTAGCGATATTGACAGCTCGGCATTGGCGATCAGAAAGACAGTTCTCTAGGCTATCTCGCCCGCTGTGTTGTCCCCCACCCCACCACACCCTGTGGTGCGTTCCGTCTGCTTGCGCACAAAGGAAACATACCACACCCCGCCCACGTCGAACATTCACTCCGTCCATCACAGTACAGCACTATGACCTCTCCATCCCCGCATCGGTGAAGTGAGAGGCGTGGTAGACCTAGATAATCTAGATTAGGCTGGCCTATCACATGATGCGTTCTGCTTGTCTGTGCATGCCACACTCTCCCCACTCATTCAATCAGGCCTTCATTGTTGGCACTCGTGGGCTCTCCCATTCTTTGTTTCGCTAGATCACCAACAAGTTTCTCAACTGGCGAGGTTTTACATTAATAAATGGCCTGTGCGCTGTGCACAGCAGCAGCTATCTTCCAGTATAACCGACTCCCGTGATTGTCCGATTGCGCTATAGGATATTTTATTTACAAAGATAAAGAAGGGGGAAAAACGGGGTTTTAGAATAGTGTCTTAATAACAGATTTCTCGCTGTTTCAGGACTCGTTATAAGTGGATTCCACTGTATAATATATCATAATATATGGTTTTTATATATATCTACTGAGCCCATGCCTTGCTTTTCTTGCTTCAAATGTTAATCAGCAACTATCAACGTTGCCTTACATGAGTATCTGTGGTGCAATGGTTTGGCTTTGCCAGGAATGCTAGACATGAGTTCAAGTTCCCCTAGGGAAGATGCATTTTATGTATTATCTTTGTCTTTATTCTGGGATATAGTATCATATAATGATATCTCATGCCACTTGGGTTGACTGTGACATTGACATTCAATGATATGGAGATTGGAAGTCATCATAAAAAGTGTAGGTCAAGGTCCCTATGGACACAATTAATTTTAGATAATTTAGGAAGCTGGTTTTATATTGTGTCGATGGGGATATGAAATGCATACATACCATGTTCGTATGATTTGACAACCAGTTGAACAATCAGTAACTCATTTCTTGTCTCACTGGCCCGTCCCTTAAGTTATCTTCCCTCCAGACGTGCATTTAAAATAATGGGAAATGTGGAACTGTCAGCCTGGAATCGAGTCTGGGTTGGGTTTGGTTTGGGTTTTTTTTTCGTTTATGGAAATGCAAACAAGTGTCTTTCTTCATGCATCTGATTGCTATCGATGATACATGGCATGAGTTGATTTTTTAAACTTGTGTCTTGAACTAACAGATGCTTAAGATATAATTTTATCTTGAAATAGTGTCTGAAACTTGTCAATGCTCTTTACAAAAATGTGCTGTCCAATCAACCGCAAAAACAGTGTAGCGAAGGTGTGATGTGTCACATAAACTATGATGATAAACTGTGGGCTTATTTTTACTCAGTCTGATTCCTTTTTAGAAGTTCTGGTATTTCTTTTGATATAATGGTTATAAAAATCTTTAAAAGATTAACAACCTCAAAATTCCAGTTTTTTTAAGATTAAAAAAAATTGCAAGGAGGACTATTGTAAAGAGATTTCTGTGGGTAGTTGGAGGATGTCACTGGTATGTCTTTTTTTCTTCTGTCGTTTTTGTTTGTTGTTTTTTTTCCCTCCTCATGAACGTTTTTCTGTTGATGTGCTTCTGTTTACTCAAACTAAATGCAGGCTCCTCTGCTATTTATTTGTTTTACTTTTTGTGAAATGATTGGTTCATGCCACTTCCTGAATATTTTGCTGTGTACCTTTTACTTTTATGCGTACATGTATTATGTTTGATCATTATATAAAGAGCTGTATATACAATATGTGTAACTCTGTCGTACCATAATTCTATTTCAGGATTTCAAAAGCGCAGCATCAGACTTCAGCAAAAAGCTGTCTGCTGATCTAAAAGAAGTTGGCAATGTTCATCAAGACTTCAGCAATGACAGCGCTTCTCGATTTACCCTTACATCAGTGAAGAAAGAGGACACCAAAGGATGAACTTCAGTCCCTATCCTGACGATGATGCATGTATACGATGCTGTTAATGACAGGTTGAAAATCTGCTGGCTTGATTCCATAGTTGCTGCAGCCTTATATTGAACATTTTTTCAAATGAATGGTTATGTTTTGGACTGCTTTCTCTACAGTTTGAATCAAAGTTTTAACATCAAAGGGCTCTTTTTCAAACTTTAAGAGATTGTCATTGTTAGCAGGTAGTTGGTTGGAGCACAAGGGTGCCACCGGTCAGTCCTACTTTTTTTCTTTCATGCCCTTTGTTGTTTCTGTCTGTCTTAGTTGCCATTGTCAGTGAGTTGTGGAGAACGAAAATAAGATAAGCATAACTAAATAATTGTGTCATGTTGGTGTGGTAGACTTGTCTAATTTTCATTGTCTACTGTTCACTGACAAACTGTTGGCCAACTCTTTTGTCGTAGTGCTGTGCTCAGCTTACTCCAACTCTTTCTCTATACACTAAATACAGTGGAAACCATATATATAACAGGCCCGGTAATAACAGGGATCCGGTAATAACAGAGATTTTTAAAATCCCCGTTATTTCCTTCTCTTTCTATCTATTAAAAGTTATCGGCAATAACAGGGCCTCATCGGAGCCCAATCAGTTATAGCAGGGACAAAGGCTCGTTAACAATGTGTGAAAAGTAAGAGAGAGAGAGTAACGCAGTGGTGGAGGAAGCCCACGCAAGCCATACCAATGCAAGCACACGCGGCGTGTGAAGCGAGAGAGGGCTGTGGTGTGCTGCAGACCTCGATCTTGCCCGAAACCTAGCAACACACTCGCGTAATGCGTCACCAACGATGTCAAGCGCAAGAGAAAATGCCTTTCAATTGAGAAAAAATATGAAATAGTCCAGGCTGTTGACAAAAAGCAAGCTCCACTTGCAGAGATGTATCGTCAGTTCGACATTCCACAAGGGTCGATTCTCATCATTATCAAGGATAGAGAGAAGATAGTGGCAGCATATTCCAATGGAAAGTTTGCTCTGGATCGAAAGAAGATGAGACTACCCGATGCAGATGCTGTGGACCAAGCTCTTCTGATGTGGTTTAAGGAGGCGCCAAAACCCCTGTTCGTGGGTACTTGTGGCAAGGGAAACTACCCATGAATAAGTACAGCTGGATTATTCCACAAATGCTTAACTTCCTTGCATTTCTGATTTAACAGTCAGGGATCGGATATAACAGGACATTTTCTCTACTCCCACCATCCCTGTTATATCAGGTTTCCACTGTAACCATTATTGTCTTTATGTGATTCTCTTCACTGGACAAACAGACAAATTGTTGTTATTAGAGCTTCATAAATTGTAATATGAAGTTTTTTCTCTAAACACTGGGCCTACATTGTGTACTCCTGGTGTTACTTTGGGCTAAGGGCAATATTTGTCTTTGTGCTGTTAGATATCAAGTACGTATTCTAGTTCTCGAGGTGAGTTAGGAAGCCCTTGACAATTTATAATATTTGTTGAGTATTATTTATACTTCACCTCTTTGAGTTTGAGCCCTACTGGACCTGTGCTGTCGTCCTGAGTTCCTTTGTGTCAACTCTAGTAAGATTTAGATATGCACCAATGTACAAAGAGATTTTCGAGATATATGCTGTCAGGCTCATCTGATTTTAAATGGCTTAGTCTAACAGTGGGTGCACATTTAAAAGCATGATAAGCTCTCTATTAGAACTGTTACATTCTGATATATATGTTACTTGGTAAATAAAAATGCATCAAATATATGATTATGAATAGGTCAGTCAGGCACAGATAAAACAGAACGGGAAAACTCGAAATCACGGAGAGCTCATACAATTTGCTATTCCCCAATCTCTTTAATTTTTTGTTATCAGTTAAGTGGGATTATAAAGATATGTTGAACACATTAATTTTGCCATACCATGCCATACATGAGATTGATGTGGTTTATGATTCAGATTCAGTATTAAACTGGAATGTGTGTATGCCATCAAATATATGTGAATTTCTTTCTTTGATCATGATGCATATTTCCCCATGGGTGGTTGGAGGGTGTCCTACTTCTTTTTTCCTGGGGTTTTTTTTGTCTTGCTTCTTCATGTATACAGTGGAGTCCACTTATAACGAGTCCGGAAAAAACGAGAAATCTGGTATTAAGACACTATTCTAAAACCCCGTTTTTTTCTCCTCTTTACCTTTGTAAATAAAATACTGCTATAGCCCTATCAGGCAAACATGCGAGTCGGTTATACATGTAGCGGAATATTGCTGCTGCTGTGCACAGTGCATAGGCCAATTATACATAGTGCAAAACCTCGCCAGTTGAAAACTTGTTTGTGATCTTGCGAAACAAAGAATGGGAGAGCCCATGTGCGTCAACAATGAAGGCAGGAGCGACTGAGTAGGGAGGTTGTGGCATGCGCAGACAAGCAGAACGCATCGTGTGATAGGCCAGCGTAAGCCTAGTTTAGATTATCAAGGCCTACACCATGCCTCTCACTTCACCGATGCGGGGAGGGAGAGGTCACAGCAATTTGATGGATGGAGCGAATGTGTGACGTGCGCAAGTAGACAGAATGCACCTCAGGGTGGGGTGGGGTGGGGGAAAACACAGCGGGCGAGTTAGCCTAGAGCCCTTTCTTTTTGATCGATAATGCCGAGCTGTCAGTCCACATCGCTAGATCTAGCGCTAGAGAAAGAAACCTGATTCGAGTTTTGATCAAGCAAGACCTCTAGGTCATGTTGAAACAAAATCATCATCAGGGGAGAGAGCAAAAGGAAACAAACAGACCAACAATCTCATAGATTAAACCTACATAACAGTTTCCATTGAATTTATTACTGGATCCCTTACAGCGAGAATCCTGCTATAATGGACATTTTGCTCCGGTCCCCTCCCTCTCGTTATAACAGGATTCCACTGTATTTATGTGACACAACGCAGTGGAATCAGGCGCTCGTCAATATTTGGGCATATGGAGTTATTGGTATCATCTTAAACGTTCATTTGTCTTGCTTTCGATGACAAAAATACTGTATAACACGGATAGCTCGAATTCGCCAGGACCGGCCTCGGTAGTTAGTTAAAAGGATCCGTAGTTAGAGGGAAATGTGAACAGTGTTATGGCATGGGCTGTGTCAGAGAATCAAGGGAAGCAACAAAGATTGGGTCAGAACAGTGAACAGAGATTTTTTTCTTTTTTTCGGCCATTATCCTAGATCGAGAGAATTTGAAATTGACAGATTGAGTGAGAAACACGATGAGCAACGCTTTCGAGTTCGTTCAGTAATGAGCCTACCAATACCAAGACAAGACAGTTTGACTGCGCGGGTCCGTGTGAGTGGTCTTTACTGTCTTTAGTCTGCTCCAATGGAGCGGTGCCTTTTCAATTTTTTCTAAACATAAAGAATTTGACAAGATAAGCATTTCGCAAGAGTAATCAACAACTCGATGACGGAACAATGCAGCCCTACTCCGCCTCTCCCACCAAGCGTGCAGTCCTTTGCAAAGAGGGGTGGGGCGGCCGATCGTGTGATGCCCAACCCTTCCTCTCGCCCGCTCCACTTCCCAAAGCTGAAGAGTCCTTGGATTACTTGGAAATTGCAAATTAAAATTTTGTGTGCCTTTAATCAAAGTTTTTCCATAAAATCCATGTTTTCAAAAGGACATACAAGACTGGGTGTTGAGCCAAAAATCAAGAATTCGAAAAGAATTTCCAAACTGGCCGAAAAATGCAGATCTCTCGGATTTCAATATTTTGACGAGCACCTTATTTCACCACAATGCCTCACATACAGTATCTCTGCTTACAATCCCGGTTCGCTTAAGATACACCGCTGTTTTAAGAAATTAGAGTTTTTACTATACAAAAGTCACCTTTAATGTCCCGCTCTTATCCACTCTGAAGGTCTACATTCGGCTAAGATCCCGCATTTCTGATAATAATTTACGGAACAAACACCCGGGCGGGTACAGCCGATCAACCAAGAGTGAAGAGTTGAGATCAGTGAACTGCCCGTCGCGTTGAAGATCAGCCACTCTCGTGAATGTGATCACGTAAGTGTTGTAAAACTCGATGAAACAGTACAATGTTTGCCCCAGATGGGTCACACTTATGATGTGTGAACTATTACTAACCTACACGTTTGTTTTCCTCAAACATTGCACTTACACCTGAGCTCTCCACCTAAACTAATATCACTTCGCTCCAGGCAGGATTACATCGTGCTGTTAACTCTTCCCTGACCATTGCAGCAGTTTCCTCTATTCCCGAGTTTGCGAGACAGACTGAATTTTAGTTTATGTGATCACAACGTACTGATGGGTAACGACAAAGGCGAGGGAATTTGATCCGAGAAGGAAAGCTACAGTGGAACTCGGATTCAACGAGAGAAGATGGATTCCCCGGTTTTTTTCGTCTTTTAAATTTAAATCAATAAAAATAATCCGGATTCAACGAACACTTAAATCTTAATCAGCAAGCTTGGATTCAACGAGGTTGCTTCCAGAATGGACAGCCCCCACAGACGTGGTTTTGCTAATTTTTGTCCCACAACGAACTTTATCTATTCCTGGAAACCATCCATTGCACCTGCACCTTGAACCATTCACTTACCCGATTGCATGCGACCAATCAGCGGTCTTTTTTCATACCAACACATGCGTTATTGGCACGCGCACGTGTCGACTCCAGCAAGTGTCGGGGTCGGATGGGCGGCCTGCACATGCGTGACTGTGCGTGTCGGATTGGGGGGGCACCAGCGGTCTGGGCCTTGAACTTAAACGTCGCAGATACAAACGCATCAGTCTTTTTTCCCCTCAGCAACTGATCATTATACAATAATAAGCTAGACTTGACATTACGTAATGAATTGTGTGCTGGTCTGTGGAATCAAAAGTTGCCGTATGATAGGCTCTGCACAGCAACACAACTTTTTGGCAAACTATCGAGATGACACAGGCGTGCATTTGAACGAATCAGTCTTTTTTTTTTTGCACAGCTCATAATAATATGCTGGCATTTCAGGCACTACATGTACTTGTTACTTCTCTTTATATATATACATTACTTGTTCAGTGCCTGTAATTGTCTACATGTACACAAAACCTCATGTTTGCTATAACTACGAACACTCTGATACAAGATTTTAGGTCAGGCCTGGCAACCTCGTTGGATCCGAGTTCCACTGTATAAATTTTTGACAGGTAAAGGGGGTGGGGGCAACTGGATATAATACTGTATAAGCACTGTATTGTATTTGTAAAGTGTTTTACGGCGCTCGCAACTGCATAAGGTCATATGAGCGCGCAGGACACACCTAATATTTTCAGTTGATAGGAAATTTTGAATTTTGCCCGAGTGGCAGCCGAAGCTTACTCTTATCGATTTTAGACCACCAAGGGATCTTTAACGTGCGCAACTTGCACACGGGCCCTCCGAGGTTTTTCGCCCTTGACCGAGAAGGCTTGGTGTAGATCTTTCCTACCAGAAGATCAGGGGTGTGGCAGAAAGACAGCAGTAAGGAGAAGCCAAGGAGTAGCAGTAGAAAGGCTGCAGAGTCAGGAGCCCAGAGGAGTGGGCAAAGGAGGTGAGGGGGTGGGGGCAGAAAGTGGAAATGAAAGCAGACAACAGAAACCGTAGTATAAGCATAGATCTTGAGACTCACGATAGATTAATATGTGAAAATAGCACGCCTCGTGCCACTATGCACTCTGATACTGATAGTACTGATAGGTCATCAAGGTTAACCTATCCTTGCTCACCATATGTCATAAACCCACCCAGCGGGCACGTCAGTTCATTTTAGAGTGAAGGGAGACCATTTTACAGATTTTGAACCTTAACTTTTAACATGGGTCACCATAGACTCTTCCCTAAAGAAGTAGAGCCTTTAAAGAATTCCACTTGCCTCTATGCCTGAACAAACCTACTGCTAAGTTTTAAATGAAAATGTACAGATTTTACTTTCAATGTAGTTTTTACGCCCTTAGGAAGTGGGGCTTCTGAACCTGCGTATCAGGGCCAAACTTACATAACTTAGTTTAGTTAGTAGAGGTTTTACGGCGCTCGCAACTGCATAAGGTCATAATATGAGCGCCAGAAGATTAGAGGTGTTACAAGAGAGTAACAAACATAAAAAAGAAGGGGGAGATATAAGGATGATAGATAGGAAAGAAGAAGCAAACCACACCAGAGCACCCGCCAACCACCCACAGGGCCAAACTGGGCAGAGAAAAAAACATTCCAGCAGAAAGACTATGATACTCCTAAAATTTTCTACATGCCAGTAGTACTCGGGTCTCCTGTGTGCTACCACGAAGCTCCCAACCGCTACACCAGATGCCGGTAAATTATACACAGTAGGCCTACTGAAATTGTTTCACTAAAGCAATGCACATGGACACAACAAAAAACAATGTTCATTCAGAACAGAGAAAACGTAAAAGACAGAAAGAAATAAGAGGGAAAGAAAAGTAGTACGTTAGAACTAAGAACCTTCCTGGTTGCCCCTCGCTCCAAACACACAAACCGTATAGTCACAGTATATAGACAACAAAGTCTGCAAGACTAAGAGTAAGACAGTCTGCCTCACACTCATAGCCATAGATCTACACTTACACTGCTCCTAGACTATTTTACCCTTTAAACACTTTGCTGCCTTATAAAACTTATATTGCCGATTGGCGAAGTTTACCACCCATTTTCTTTGGATTTTCCGCAAAATATTGGCAGTTTAAAAAAATCTCACCAGCTTCTAAGAAATGACTAAATTAATTTTTTTTAAAGAAAATATCAAGCAAGTCCACCTCTTTTCTGTCGCCATGAGGATAAGAAGAGCAGTATCTCGATCAGTAAGTTGTACCATGCAGGATGGTTCTTTTCCAGCTGAAATCAGTTCCACCAGTACAACAGACTATTTTTTTGTGTCAAAGTTTCCAACCACAACAAAAAGTCATTCAGCTGTTGCTAAAATTTAAGGAAGTGGCTTATTTATGAATATGCACACTCCTAAAGAAACTAAAATATTTCTACATACATGTACTTTGTCTTTAAAAAGTATTCTAATAATAATCCCAACAAAAAAATTACAAAATGAGCTCAGGTTTCAGATATTTAAACTTTATTGTGTTTGTGAGTGTTCTACAAAATGATAGATGGTACAGTACAAAGAATGATGTTATGGAGGAAAGAGCAAGACTCGACAAAGAAAGAAATTTCAATGTTGAGCAAATAAAGAAAGAAAACAAATCATTTTCAGTACAAAATACACACACAAAAAGCTAAGTAACTAAAATCACTCATCATCAAGATGATTTATCACTGAAAAAACCAACAGGAAATCTAACAGTTTCATATGACAAAAGGGCAAAGCTGTTAGAGAAACTATGGCGACCCCAATTAACAATGCGCGTGAAGATTATAAATGAACACAACGCATAAAATTTGAGAATGAAAATGGTATTCAGATCAGTAGCCTAAATTTATACAACATTTTTCAAACCTATGTACAATTTTACTGTTTACACAAACCATACACAACTTACAGGCAATACAGCCGACTACTGCAGCTAGCCGTGAGGAGATACAACAAAAGGGGGAAAATCCATTGCATTACAGGAATAATTGAATATCATCATATCAATGATTGATACTGGTTTTTAAAAAATACCCTTACTGTAACACAAACCAGGTCCTATATGAGCATTTTAAAAATTAATTTCCTTTTTGAAACTTGAGAGATACCAAACTATATGAAGCTGCCTACAGACATTCCTTCAACACATCTTGTTAAAAGACTGGCTCAAGCAAAACACGCAAGTTTTGACTCCCCAGGAGAAGTAAGATCAAAGATTAACACATACGTACCTGGGTACCATCAATTTAGATGACCTTGATGAGAGTCGTGTCGTGCTTTTTTAATTAGATCCTACGCTAAACAAAAGTAAATGTATCATGACGACACTTTTAAAACAGATTACAAACAAAACAAACAGCACAAGTATGAATATCATGCAAAACCAAAACAGACAACACGCCCCCACCCCCGGCACACTCTTACGATCCACACATCAAACAATCGTCCTTGTTCTGCAGCGAGCATGCCAACACAGCCATATTCTTGTTCTTCTCATTCTCTTTCTTTACACTTTCATTTTCTTTGTCATCTGATGATGCGCCCTTCTGCACAGTGGCTTTCTCCGCTTCTTTCTTCGGTGTGTTGGTTTTGTTGGTCTCTGAAAGACGTGCCTTGTCCACAGTGAACTGAATAGCTTGTGCCGCTGGCTTGGTGCGCAGATAGTACATTCCTGTCTTCAGGCCCTAGAGAGAAAAATAATATAAATTCACTGGATTGAATTTTATGGTCCTTGCAACACAATGCGGTCATAAAAGTGCTGAAGATCAGGACATGTTACAAGAGAGCAACAAAATAAAAAGAGATAATGACGGCAGACATCTGATAGGAAAGGAGCAAACCACACTAGAGCACCCGCCAACCACCCACAATTCACTGAATGACATTTTGAGTATGTGGCTGTATCTAAATAGAAAGATTTATAAGGATTTGTTATAAATACAGCCATGGGCATAATCCACCCATTTCTGAATGCACCACTTTTTATTTGAAAGCAACATTCCTGTTTTTGTTTGGGTTATGATATTTCTAGTCCGGTTACATCTTTACATTGGTGCAAGACTGTAAGTTCCCTCATTTTACACCAACCGTGCTTCCACGAGCTGAAGCTGAAAAGTAAGGAAAATTCTGCCGGGGGTCTGGGGACATTTTGTCTTGTTTGATTTCCTCACCAAGATCTACATAATATATTTCCATTGATGGCAATGTTTAAAAGCAGGTTCCCCTTCCACTGCTACTATAATTCAATTAATTAGTCATCGCAACATTGATAGAAAGCAAACCTTGGAATAATGAATAGATATATGTATCTTCACAATACAGTTACCCGGCGTAAATGGCGTGTATACCCTTATTTTCCTTAAATTTCACGCCTGAATGTCGCATGTCACAACCTTGGAACACCACTTCGAATTATTCTTGACTTTAGTAGTTTTAGCATAAATTTCTTTCATCGCGGCCCTTATCGCGTCCGCGTGCCGTAGAATCTTCGTATTAATCATTTCTCTAGATCTAGACAAATTTTTTGAAAAGTTTCTTTCCGACAGTAATTTTCTGTCTAAGATCACAAGTCAATTTACTCGATCAACGCGCAGATTTTCCAGCCGCGGCAACAATCCGAAGATAGACAGACGGAGTGAGAGAATGATAGGAGGAACTTGGCACAAAATGTTCGCCAGATTTTGATCAATCCACAGGTAAAAATGTACTGCTGACAAGCCCGCAATGAATGCAAGGGGCATAGCGGAATAATGGCCGATTGCAATCTGGCAGGTCTCTATAACATTAACTTATAGCCGAGAGAATTACCGTAAATATCCGCAACTTGTACTAGACAATACGAAGGCGAGCACAGATCTTTTGCTACGGAAATTCGGTAGTCCTACGATGTCGCAGATTTTTACAGAGGGGGGGGAGTTGATAATGATGGAGGAACAAGTACGGAACTGGTAGAAAGTACAGAAGAGTGGAAGCACTACACCAAACTGACGCTCTGACAAAGTGAAACTAGATGTTTTCATTTCTAGAATCCTTTCCAAGTAAATCCAAGCTTTGTAGTAACAAATCCTTTTATAAATGACGAATCAGGTTAAAATGCAACAAAACTGAAGCGCCCCATAATCGCCAATATAATCCATAAAGAGTTAAAGCATCAACGTTCAACTTATATACACACACACACCAAAAAAACAACAACCCAGTAAACAGTAAAATGATCTGAAGGGGAAAAGTGGGGGGGAATGCACTTCTTGTTAGATCTAGTAAAAGAACACTGCTTCTAACAAGTCTATTTCCACTGTAGTACATAATGAGTTATTTATTTTTGCCTCTACAATAGTGACTACCAGCTTCAGGTTGGTAAGTGGTTAATATTCATTCTTTGCAGATATTTTAATTCTAAAAAAAGGCGTCGGCGACCTCGTGGTTAGCTTACTGGACCCGTAATTATGACATTGCGGGTTCGAGGTTGAAGTCTTAGCTCAGTCCAACATTGTGTCCTAAGAAAGGCACTTAACACAAATTTCCCATTTTGGCTCAGCCCTTTCGGAGATGAACGAACATTAAACTCGAAAGTCCCTCCTCTTAAATAACATAATAGGGGTGCTAAACCAATACTATTTCACCATTTTTAAAAATTCTCAAGACTTAGAGTTAAGAGAAACTTACCAGCTTCCAGGCATAGAAGTGCATGCTGGAGAGCTTCCCATAGTTGGGTTCAGCGATGTGAATATTCAGTGACTGGCTCTGGTCAACGTAAGCACCACGGTCAGCTGCCATTTCAAGAACCACCTGAGGTGGGGTAAAAATAGGATATAATTAATTACTGCAAGATGGTAAAAAAATATATATTTACAACAGGCAGGTGTCAGGTCAGAATATAAACTATTTAAAAAATTTTTTTTTAAAAAGAGTTCCTATGCTGACTATGCATGCACAAAACGGTTTCTAAGATTTTGGGTATTGTGGCAACATGTGTAACAACGGAAGAGATGCATATCGATACTATAATGGTCTGAGAAAAGAGACATGATGGAAAGCACTCTTCTACTATCTCCCATCAAATAAAATGCATGTAAAAAACAGGGAGTAGAAAAATATGGCACAATGAAACATTTGTAGGTAAGTTTAATTTAAGTAGAGGTTTTACGGCACTCGCAACTGCAAGCATACGGTCATATGAGAGCCAGAAGATTAGGTGTTACAAGAGTAACAAACAAAAAAGAAGGGGGAGATAAGGATGATAGAAGTTAGATAGGAAAGAAGAAGCAAACCACACTAGAGCACCCGCTAAAGACCCACATCATAGGTAAGAAAGAAGGGTGGAACAAAAAAAACCCAGGCAAATATAAATGGTTTATTTGAGTGGGAATGGTACTCTCTAAAGGATTCACTCACCTTTTGCTTGATTTCCCAGACAGTTTTGTAGAGAGCCTTCAGATCATCAGGGATACACTCAATTCCTTGGATGGAACCTCCAGCAGCAATCATTTGAGTCTTGACATCTTCATCCCACAATCCCAGCTCTGTCAGATCTGTAGAGTTAAAAAACACATAGTCATTACTAGGATAGATATGCAGGTGGTCAGAAGACAGGCCCAACTTCTTTTCCATTTGTCATCTGTATTTACCAGGCTTTTCCCCTCAGCATTTTAAATGAGTGGTATCTGCATCTCTGTATTCAATAAAATAACTTTGCTGCAAAATGAAAGACAGAATGCCCATTGAGGGATCGACAAACCGATCATCTGACTCGTCACCTGAAAACAAACGCTTTTGAGGCAACGAGTCGGGCGATCAGTTTGTGCCACGATAGCCGCTTCGCACCCTCAATCTGCCTAGCAAACCGAACCAATGGGCACTGGATATTATAACTGAACCCAGACCGTTCATAGGAAATGGGATATAATTTTTTTTAAACAAAGGATGAAAACCATATAAATCATTGAGAAAAAGTAGGCGGACTATCTCCCAGACATGCAATTCAGTTGTGCTAAAGTACTCAAAAACACAAAACTGCTGGAAACTACATTATCAAATTGACTTTTTTTATTTAAATCTCACCTTTCAGTAAGTGTTGGTTGACAATCTGGAACTCCCCTGAGAGAACTCTGCGTGTGTAGATGTTGCTGGTGTAGGCCTCAATAGACTCATTGTTTCCCAAAATCTGAGCTGTCGAAGCGGTTGGCATGGGGGCAAGGAGAAGACTGTTGCGGATTCCAAACTTAGAAATTCTCTGCCTGAGTCCAGCCCAGTCCAGTTTCGTCACCTGAGGGACACCAAAACAAAATTTTTCTTAGAAACAGCAGGATGATTTCTCAAAATCTAAATTTCCATTTTTTCACATTACAATCACAAACACCTCTTTCCATTGACACTACTGCATTCTTTTCTGGACAATTAAGGCAACAAGACGTCCCAAATGCCACAGCCTTTAAATTTTATTCAACAACTTAATACAACCAAGTCAGCTATGACCTGAAACATTTAAGCACTACAGACTAGGAGTTTTGACCTTTTTAAAACAGACAGACAACAATTTTTCAAAGACGTACAGACTCAAAATCCTACAAACTTTTCATTTCAAGAGAAGTCTAGAAACTTAAATAAAATCATGAAACAACAAATACCAAATTAAAAGTTGAAAAATGCATCATGCTTTTTAGAGGTTGGGAAAAAAAACAAGTCACACTGACTGTCATATTGGTGCAAATGGGAATGGGAACTCAAAATTTTTAAAACTGATCATATTGTCTAATACATCTTGTATCAAGATTTTTAAAATATACAGGGCAATACGATACGCAATTTCAGAAATGTTGCTTTCGAGAAGATAAGCAAATTTGAACAAGCTAGATAAATCATAATTTGTCACACCTCTTTAACGCCCCACATATCGTGTTGCAGGATGCCTTTGCTGACAGGAGAGCCTTCATATGTCTCGTAGGGTCCTAATTTTTCTGCAAGCTCACAACTGGCATCCAGGGCAGCAAAGTAAATCGTCTCAAAGATCTCCTTGTTCAGCTGCTTGGCCTCTGGGCTGTCAAAAGGGAATCTCATCAAGATGAAAGCATCAGCAAGACCCTGAACTCCCAACCCGATGGGACGGTGACGCATGTTGGAATTTTTAGCCTGGGAAAAAAAAAAAGAAGACTAGAATGGATCTTCTGAACACGAAAGATTACAACTCATGACACTTCAAAAGACGAAAATTAATCAACAAAATATATATATACTAATGGAATGTAAAAAAAAAAAAAAAAGAAACCCTCTTCAAAGACACAAATCAGAATTTTACTAACTTTCTCCAGATACCACCAGGTACACAAGGCAGAGAGCAGTAAATACTAAGCTTGCCTGTTCCGGTCATTTTTACAAATAAGCAAAAAAAATGGTGCCTTTCAGAAAGCTGGAAAAAAACAACAAACAAACTTGTCAGGTAGACCGCTGGATGGTTTGATTTTTCATGTACAGACATAATAGAATGTAATTTGATTATTACAATATTTTGGTATTTTGATGAAAATGGTTGTCATTTCTGGATTTAAACTGGCAATAAGTTGCATCATGTAAGCAATAAGGATTTTTAAAATCCCTACCTCAGGAACAGGATAGTAGTTGATGTCAATGATCTTGTTCAAGTTGCGAGTCGCAACTTTGGTGACGTGTTGAAGACGCTCAAAGTCAAAAGTTTTGTCGGGTTTCACAAACATGTTCAAAGCAATCGAAGCCAAGTTGCAGACGGCAACCTGAAATGAAAAAAAAAAAGTTTTAAAATGTATATAAAAACGAAATATTTGAGTGAAGAGAAGCAGATTGACAGTCATGGTCATGAAAAAGACACATACGGGAACAAATACAGAGAAAACACATACAGGAACAAATACAGAGAAAAAAAAAGAACTACCTGCTTACTCGACGAAGAAAATCTTGATCACTTTAAGCAATCAATAAAACTGCATAACAGAAGGCACATTTTCTGTCAAACCACAAAAAAAAATTGTATCAATAAACCACAAAAAAAATTGTGTCAATAAATCACACACACCACCTTTTCTCCAGCAGCATAAAATAGAACTAAAACAAACTATGCCCCCATCCCCAATATTGCTGCTCAGGCCTGTGTTGTAGCACACTGTCAATTTCTTTTGTTTTTCGTTTTTAGTAAGTTTTACAGCACTTGCAACACAATAAGGTTATACAAGTGCCGAAGATGAGAGGTGTCACAAGCAAGTAACAAACACAAAAAAAGAGGAGGGGGAGATAATGACAAGAGTTGACGATAGGAAAGAAGGAGCACACCACACCAGAGCACCCGCCAACCACCCACCTGTCAATTTCTTACAATGGATAATCATGAGAGTACAAATCTCTTAAAGAGATGCAAATAAACTAGCCTCTAAAAAGCGAAGATAAAAATAAAAAAACCCAACAAACAACAAAATCCCAACAATGTCAGAAACCCAACTTGACAGGAAAATCTTAGGTTTGTATCCCCATATGGAGAACTGACCTCATCAGGAGCGGTGTACTCCACAATCTCTGTGCACAAGTTGCTACACTTGATGGTGCCCAGGTTCTGCTGGTTGGACTTTCGGTTACAGCTGTCTTTGTACAACATGTACGGAGTTCCTGTCTCCGTCTGTGACTCAATGATGGCGTACCACAACTTCTGGGCCTTCATGGTCTTCTTGCCCTTTCCTTCTTTCTCATACCTGTAACACAAAGAGCATTTGTTTGAGAAGCACAATCGATGAACAACAATTGTGTAAAGAAAGAACAAAATAGATTAGACCTGCATGTGAGCCTCAACCAGATTGTCTGAAAATTTTGCGCACCCCCCCCAACAACTTAAAGAGCTTTTAAATTGTGGGTGTCATAAAAGGAAGGATTTCCGAGTAACGAGCGACCACCCGAACAAACACAATAAAGAAGGCCAGCACAAGTCACACACACACACACACACACACACACAAAAAAAAAAAAAAAAAAAAAAAAAAAAAAAAAGAAAGAAAAGAGCACACTCCAAAATAAACAAGGAGCATTAATAATAATAAAAATAATATGGCCTACATTGCTATAAAGAGTTTGATACAACAGAATTGGATAAAGATCTATGAATCCTCCATATAGATCTCAGTGATCTAAATCAATCTAGATCTAGTAGAACAAGTGAATAGGAATAGATCTAGAATCTAGGTCTTGAACGAGAAATCCGCATCCGATTCCGAAGTGATGGACTCAGCTGAGTCTAGGGGTCTAGATTAAATCTTTATTCTAAGTAAATAATTCACGCACCTGATAAAATGCGTTTTACGAACATTAATATTACAGCACAACCTATAATATGGTTCGACACAATAGAATTGGAATATGAATCCTCCATTGAGGTCTATAATGATCTATAAATCTAGATCTAAAGTAGAACAAGTGAGTCGGACTTGAAAGAATCCACATGATCTGAACAATCAGTAAACAAACGAAATTCAAAATGGCCGCTCGAGCACGAAACTGAAAGTAGATAATTTAAGTCGTACTTTTTCGTATTCGTATTTCTACTCAGGTTCCGACAATCATGTCGGAAACGCGGTCTAATAGATGGACAGAAAGTACAGAGGGTAAGAAAAGAAAGAAGTTGAAAAAAACCTAGTGACTAGTGGCACCCGCCAACCACTTATAAGGACATTGTGAAAAAACAGCCCCTTAACTCTTAGCCTGCGTCTGTGCCCAGATGCGTATCTTATCAGCAACCGATTACGTCGGACTCGCCGGGCAGGCCGCCGAGGTCACTCAGTGTGTACTGTTGGTGTACAGCGCGCGCGCCGGGAACGTGTGTTTTCGCCATGAATACCGCGGGAGTGTGTTAACTAATGATGAAAATAACGCTCTATCCTTCATAGCATTCTATTTATAAAGTGTTACAAACACATGAATAACCCCCTCTCACAAGCTGATAAGACATTACGAGTAGTTACGCCCATTTGAATAACCTTTCTGGACGCTCTTGTTGTTATGAATGACCTGAGGTTCGAAAAGGGATAATTTAGGTCAATTTCCAAATGTTTTACACTCAAATTGTTCTTTGTACCTGCACAAGGGTATTCAAAACTATTAAACAAGCTCATTTTTTATCAGGTATATCATTTCATACAAAATCAAGCTCATTTGAAATATTTTGTATAGAAAAATGGAAGTCTTGTTTCCTGACTATCCTTTCGAGCTCTTCATGTCTAAGTGGGTCAATTTCTTCTATAATTTCATTGGACAAACATCTAGAGCTATCAACTTGGCATGTTTTGAATGAGACGTATGCCTCGATTATGAACCAACGCAGGTGGTTCTAGAAGAAGGCCACAAACGCACACAAACTCAAGCAGACTGACGCACACACACTTGACCTGCGTGAATGGGGATCCGACTTGGGACCCGAATGACATGTAAGAGGCTGCGCGCGGCGCGTGCGCTGAGCCAGGAGCTACACTGACTCGGGACCAGAACGCAGGCGAGGTGCCGAAACAGGCTTATCGGGCTACATAAACCCGGCTCCCGCAGGATGAGGGTTAAGTATGTACAGAAAAGTATCAGAGGCGCCAACTGATTTGTGGAAAAAAAAAAAAACCCAGAACTTTTTCAACCGCTTCAAAAATCAGGGTTTCTGGAGAATCAGCACCTCTGAGGTGCACAGTATTCTTCAAAATTACAATCTTCATTCTCATTTGCTAACCGACCAAGTCACATATTTTGCAAGAAAATTGAGAGGGGGGAAAAAAATTGATTCCAGAGAGACTCGATTTTATCGGAGTGCTTGGTAGGTCTAAAAACTCGGAAAAAGTAGAAACTCACTTTTCATACAGTTTGTCAAACTCTTCCCCCCACACATCAGCCAAGCCTGGGCACTCGTGAGGACACATCAAAGTCCAGTCTCCATTTTCTTCCACTCTGCGCATGAACAAGTCCGGGATCCACATGGCGTAGAACAAATCCCTGGCCCTCTGCTCCTCAGCACCAGTGTTCTTCTTCAGGTCCAAGAACTCAAAGATGTCGGCATGCCATGGCTCCAGGTAAACGGCAAACGCTCCAGGCCTCTGAAAATAGGAGGACAAAAATCATTGCAAATTCAAAATGAAAAGTTGAGAGAACCAACCAGCGGCGCCTTCCAAACACGACATAAAAATCTAGCCATTTATATAGTAGAACTGAAATAGTATCATTACTTACTCCCCCCCCCCCCCCCCCCCCCCCGAGTCATTTGACAAAATTCTAAAATAGCTAGAAAACATTTGTGTGTGTGAGCCTAAAGAAAGGTACCAAAAGTACCCCCAAAAACCGTATTTTCCCCCATACCGGGCATGTTTTTCACCATTTCCTCATAAAGTCAATATTTTATTTTTCTTTACCGCTGATTTCTCAAAACGCGACTTTTCTCAATACTTTTTTTAATAACTCCACCATTTTTCATCCAATCATAATGAAATTTTCACAGAATGAAGAGAAGATGTAATACTAAAAATACATCAGTTGAATTTTTGATATTTGGAATAGTTTTTTGTTGGTGGTGTCTTGAGTGTGAATTTTTACTGATTTTTTGCAAACTTGAATGGTACCTCAGAAAAAAATTCATAAAATTTTTTAAAATTCGTTTAAGAAAAAAAACAGACAAATTTTTAGATCTAATGTTTAACACGCATGCAAAAAAACCCAATCAATTTCCATGAGCAGTAAGTGCGGTATTCATTATGCAAGACATGTCCACAAAATCCAATATGGTCGCCGTATCCATAGAAACGAAACTTTTTTCTCAAATTGGATTAGTCATTAAGATTCCTTACTACGCTTGTTATATGTGTGAAGTTTGGTAAAATTCGGTCCAGTAAATAAGCAGCCTGTGGCGACTTTTGGTACTTTCTTTAGGCACACACATTTTTACAGTAAAACAAATTAACCGAGAGAAAAGAAACAGATTTTTTCTAAAAAGGCACTTGTTAAAAATCTCCTGCGAAGAAATCTTACCAAAAGTTAAGAAATAAGAGTCAAGTATCCATAATGGTGGCCAAACAAATCGGAATCCTAAATTAAAAAGAAAACAGATACAACTTTTTAAAAAATGTTTTTCAGACGTCATGGAACAAACACGCAGGGACTCAAACTTTACTGATATATCTTGTATCGAGACTAATTTTTCTATGAAGTGCAATATGACGTGCCAAAAGAGATTAAAAATAAAGGTATATTGCAGGAAAATATTGCAACTGAAACACAAATTGATAGATAATTTAAGGACTCCCTGGTTTATCTAGAAAATTGACACCTCTGAAGAAAAGCTCACTCTCAACCACACTGATGTACACACCTTGTTTCCTCCCTGGTCCACATATCTTGATGTGTTATTGTAGACTCGCAGCATAGGAATCAGACCATTAGACGTTCCATTTGTCTGAAATAAAGAAAATAAAAACATTTTGTTCTAAAATTACACTTTCAAGTCATCATGTCTATTTTAAATTCTTATTAACAACATCTGTTGGAAAACAAACATTTTCTATGCCTCTTTTCTCTTAAACTTAATTTCAACAAGAACTTCCCCTAAAGCTTGATGTTTAAACATGGGGTGACACTGCCCAGCAATATGCTCACAAACACCAAAAGAAAACAGGTATACTCATACAAAGCCCATCCTGACACTATTAAATGAATAGCATCTCCTTTCCCAAAAAATACAGCTCGCATAAAACTAAGGGAAAAAGATTGCTACTCTGCAATCACCAGACGACACTATCTTAATGTAATTCTTAACTGTCTTTAAAAAATCTTAAAAGCAGTCGAGAGTTTGAGAACTACAACTCACCCCCGCAATGTAGCTTCCAGCAGCTCTGATGCAGTGCACGTGGAGCCCAACGCCCCCAGCACTTTTGGAGATGAGAGCGCACTGTTTCAGGGTATCGTAGATGCCTTCGATGCTGTCAGAGTGCATGGCAATCAGGAAACAACTGTTGAAAGAATAGAAGAAAAACCAAAATTAATAAATGCTGCTGAGAAATTGTGCTAAAACATTTTACAATTAAAAATGATCTAAGAGACCTCAGTATCCAATTCGCAGAGAAATTGACAATGAGCAGGAAGAAAACAAGGACAACGCTTAGAAACAGACACAAACAAATAAAAAAAATTAAAAAAAGAGAGAACATTCCATTCACAAATAAGTGAGGCAAAGTAGAATGTGTCCCTACGTGTTCCACCCTAACTTGCCCACTCCAACCAGGTGTCTTTAGAAACGAATTATCGCCATAACGAGACTCCGGGGCCGAGATTTTGTTTTACATAGTATTGCAAAATGTTTCTTCTTCCGTTTGATACCAAAATCTTCGGGTTAGTAGTTTTAATATCAGAGCCGAACGAAGTGCGATCGCGTTTCCGACACTTCGAAGGTGTCTTTTGACTTGTTGATAAACGACGCAAATTGAGTTTGAAAAAGGAAATAACGATGGATTTGAGAAAGAACAAGCAAATGACGAACAAGATGAATTAGATATTGATGAAAATGTAGCCAGAGTTTTGGGCGATTAAAATTAATCAGATGTAGAATTTAGATATAGGGCTGCTGCTCAACAGCGAGTGAAAGTGGCGGGTCGGACACCCCGATTGAACTAAAGTTAGAACATTTCCAACAGTTTGCGCATACATGAAGTTATATTTTTCTGAAATTACACTAATTTCTCTTTCTAATTTTTTCAGGATTTTTGGAATTTGTTTAGTATTTTTGAAATGCGTGTATTCATGGAAGGTGGGTTCTTTCCCCTTGCTTAGGATCTAGGGGTAGGACTTCCCCTCCAGACCCGTAGGGCGTAATGTGTTAAAATAAAAAACTGATTCGTAAGCATACCTGGACAACTGTGGTCTGTTTGTGCCGGCGTTGAACAGAGTTGGCGAAGCGTGTGTGAACCATTTTTCTGACAGGAGGTTGTAGGTCTGTGAAAGTACAAAAATTCTCAAATTAGAAAGTAATGATAAAGACTTGGCCAAGCAACAAATTTGACACACACCCCCTCCCCAAGCGATTAAAACTGCTTCAAGTGCTGTTCATATGGCAATCAATAGAGATAAAAACTGAAAAAATGCAATGTGATAAGAAAAAATACCAGTGTGCAGTGAAATCCCCATCCACCAGTCAAATCATTTATAAAAAGGGCCTTCATGATAATATGTGAAGGGTGCTAATATAGTTGAGTTACTTCTCGGATTTGAGACCTATGGAAATAGATAACGTCACACCTATAGGTGAAGTTTTTACAGTTTATAAATGAAAGGCTTATTAAATTTTAAGAATAAGGCATGAAAAGCAAATCTACAAATTTGACCCTAGTGTCGATTTTTAGTCAATATCTCCATTTGCGGATGCAGCCAGAGCAAGCAAGTAATAAACAGCCATGTGAACCTCAGAACATTCATTTTGCATTTGCTCCATGATTGTATTCACTGAGCGCCCAAGCGAACTCTAGTAGATAAAATACTCGACTCGAGGTCATCATGTATTGTTTGTTAATTGTTTCAAACCCCTAGCAGTTCCAAAGGGAGTGAAATGCTGGTGACATAGTACTGTAAGGAGTATGACAGTGTGATGCAACTTGTCACTAGGGAAAAGCTTTAAAAATTCCCAAAGGCCTTAGGAATTAAATTGTATGGCTTTTATATTAGGACCTACCTCAATAGCGGCAGTGATGTCATTTTGGTGGATTCCCACAGCAACTCTCATCAGCATCTGCTGGGGTCTTTCTGCCACTGTAGGGAGAATAAAACCAAGCTACAGTACATCTGATCCATGCACACCTCTCTCTCTCTCTCTATATATATATATAGTCTAAGCTGACTAAGATGACCAGCCATAGTCCAACAGAAAAACGGTCAGCTTAGTCAGTGGACCGCTCAGATAGTGTCGTTATATTTTTCTAAAATGAAAGATTCAAGTGGAAAGTGGTCATTGGTACAGGTAGATGTTAGATCAAATTTTAGATCACATGCTACCACTATCTACTGTATCATTTTCTTTAGTGACATTCAAGATTGAACTTGTGATTTTCTCATGTAGTATACATGTGAACTAACAGGTGTGACAGATTTCCTGCCCCTCTCATGTTCCAAAGTCATTGACATCATTCTTCTGTAAGTTTCTGATGATTTTTCTTCTGAAATGTCATTTCCTACAAATTCTACTTCTTTGTTTTACACAGTGACATTCCCATCACTCCTGCACTCAGGACAAGATAAAATCATCCATTGACAAAGACTCAAAGTATAATTTTGTCTTACCTTTTCCATCAATCTTGAGAAGGTAAGATCTTTCTAGGGTCTGAAAAGAAAAAAAATAATCCCTTCTGCTATACAAGCTGCCAGCTACAAAGTGAGGTACAAAGAAGTGCAGGGGGGGGAAGAGGAGGAGAGGGGAGGGAGGAAGAGGAGGAGACAAGACGACCACACACGCCTATATACGGAACATTGGGTACATTACCAGAAACAACAGAATATTGTTCATATAAATTATGAAATTACAACTAGATCATTGTCAAAGACAACCCGAGCTCAGACCAAAGTTAATGGTGTACACTGAAACCAAGATTTTAGTCTGAAATTAAAAACAATTGTTCAAATCATCAAATCAGTAAAAGGGAATAGAATCTACAGGAATCAAAGTCAGCCACAAAACCAGAAGTGGTGAAACCAGCAGCAGTGTAACATGCAACCTTTTGAGGAAAGAAGTTAAGTTTGAGCGCTTACCTTGAAGCCAAAATAGTTGTATGAATAGTCTCTGTCGTAGATGATAGCAGAGTTCAACCTCTGAAATAAGAAAAAAGTGCAATTAATCTCAATGCTGTTCAAAATTAAAGAACCAATACACACACATTATGTATTGTTGAAGTAATGTAACAGCAACATCAATACACTTTATATCATACTTCCCTTAGTTTCAGAAAAAAAATCCTTTTAAATGTAAAAGTAAGGCTGCGTTAAACAGATTATAATTCTATTTAAATCTTTAATAAAAATGTGCCAAAATATAAAAACAAGCTCACATCAGCATTTTTCTGAATGATCTCGTAGACTTCCTTTGAGATCATGGGAGAATGTTTACCAGTCTTTGGGTTCACCCAGTTGTACAAGTCCGTCATGGCATCTGGTACAAAACAGAAAAATGGAAAAGTAGGAATAAGTTAGCATAATCATTTCTAAGACCCAACCGAGACTACATAGTCATATTGTGTAAAACAAAAGCCACTTACTCAACACATCACATGCCTATAAAAGGATTTTTAAAACTGATTCAAATGCAATCCCCTCTATTCTCTTTAATATCCAAAATACTGAAACATTTTCAAAATGTCAAAAAAACAAAAAAAACAACAACAACCAAGGAAAGGAATCTACAGATGAAATAATTTAGTAAAAGACTACACATCATTCCCCTCCCCCAAGAAAGAAAAAAAAAAAATAAATAAATAAAAGAGAGAGAGAGAGAGAGAGAGAGAGAAAGACACTGACCACTGAACAATTTCTTGCTTTCCTTGTGAAGGTTTGACACGGCGATACGAGCAGCCAATATGGCGTAGTCAGGATGTTTGGTGGTCATCGTGGCTGCTGTCTCAGCTGCCAGATTGTCCAGCTCGACAGTAGTCACTCCCGGGTACAGGCCATTGATGACCTTCAAGGTAATTGCAGCCTGCAGAGCGAAAGAAACAAACAATTGTGAGTACAGTATTCAACAACTGAGTGTCAGATACATATATCTTGATGAACCTGGCAAAATAATATATGAATTTTTTTACTATAAGTTTTATGTTCTGGGGCCCCATCTGAAAAATTAGAGCAACTGGTTTTGACCCTGTTACGGCCAGCCAGGATTGATTCGGATACATTCCACCAGGCAGACGGAGATACTCGATAACTTGATTACATGAAATTAATTTAACTCTATTCAGGGTTGGTTGTGTGTGTAAGCCGCTAAGCAGGGACTCTCAGTATGGAATCATTAAAAATGTCAGTAAATTGGTCATTAAATCAAATCTTATGAACCTATTTTAATCTTTTTCATCTTATGAAAGAACTCCCAGTAAAAGAGACGTGTCTTCGGCAATTGTTGAAAACAAATTTCATGGAAGTCATGAAAGAATGTGCCCAGGCTGTTGCCAGTTGGTTCTGACCGCGAACCGTTTGCCAGAGTCCAGAGATAAGGACTTAAATTTTTTTAAAAGATTCAGACATGTTCCCCACCTCACAAACTACCATTAAAAATGATTTAGGCTATATTTATTTATAGATCTAACCCTAAATAACAAAAAGTATTCTGCATTCACTTGCCACTTACCGCATCAACAAAGTCCTTGTGTAAGCCATAGCACAGTTTGTGGATTCTTGAAGTGATTTTGTCAAAGTGAACACTTTCTCTGCGGCCGCCTGTAAAGTAGTGTAAGAAAAAGAAAGATAACTATCCCATTCTTAAAAACCCAATAATCATCACCCTGAAAAAATATCCCTGCCCCGTAACGAGTGACCACTAAGAAACAAGAGTCGAATAGATCTAATCTAGATTTGGTGATATTGACGTAGTTCTGTTTGTTTACATCCAGAGAAGAAATCTGGGAGTCTTGATGGCCAAATAGGCAACCCAAAGAACAGGGATGCAACTACTGCAAAACATCAAATTTGTGGTAAAATTCACCCTCCTCTACTATTATTTATTAGGTTAGGGGGGCACCCCCCTACTCTTGACTCTTGCAGCCCAAACCGGCGAATAATAATTGGGGGGTGGAGGAAACTGCCCACAAAGCGCAATTCTTAGCTTGAATTTTGATTTTCTGGCTTAAGTGTTTCCTTCCAGTCTCACACTTAGATCTAGTTCACTCCTCAACGTTTACCTGGCGTTAAGCTTTGAACTTTAACGAACGAAACTACAAAATCACCCTTCCCTAGATTTAGATGATCTCTATAACTAGAATAGAGGGTAAGGGGATGATCTTGTAGTTCAGTTCGTTAAAAGTCCACGATCCATTTGTTTACACCCAGAAGTCTTGATACTACTTGAAATAGGCTACAAAGAGCAGGGATGCAAACTACCTAACTGCAAAACATCAAATTAGGATAACATTCAGAACCCCCCACCTCCATATTTTTATTAGATCTAAAATCTAGATCAACAGGGCAAGCCCCCCCGAACCCCCCCGAACGTCAACATGACCTTTGCGCATGCGTTAAGCGCTCTCAGTGAAGTGTCATTATAGCTCTAGGTCAGTGGCCAGAGAATAAAGATGGTTGATGTCGACAATGCTAAAGCCTTGCACGCCTAATCGACATGCGACTACACAGGGGGCGTAAAGAGGGCAGCGATTGGTCGAAGCTTCGACCCATTAAAACATTAAGTACCGTGAGCATACTCTGGGAATTCCCGGTTTCGCTCTCACGCCTTTGACCGTCTTCTCACAGTAGGTTTGGAGCGTTCATAGAAGAAGAAAAAGAAGAAGAACTGTAAGAAGAAGCAGGAAGAGCATAGGAAGAGGAAGAGGAGGAGAACAAGAAGAATAAGTTTGGGGCCCAAACCGGCGAATAATAATTGGGGGGTGGAAACTGCCCACAAAGCGCCATTCTTTGCTTGAATTTTAATTTTCTGGCTTAAGTGCTTCCTTCCAGTCTAAGCCTAGTTCACTCCTCAACGTTTACCTGGCAATTCAGGGTCTGGTGTTAAGCTTTGACTTTGAACTTTAACGAACGAAACTACAAAATCACCAAACTTTTAACAGAGCTAGCTAGCATCGTCTTAGCCTAGAAAGTACGAACTTGGCTGTTTGTTGGACTGTCAGTGGCATTGGCCTTGCCTTACGCTTACTCACTTACTTACTGAAATCTGACACTGAATGAGACTGTATGAATGAAAAATAGGCCTATTATTTATCAATAAAATGTTAAAATTCTAATGACGGAAGGACTTCCGTAACGAGCGACCACCCCATCAAACACAATAAAGAAGAGGCCTAACCCTAAGAAGCCTACCCCTCCAACCCCACATGCCGTTAAACGTAGAAATGACGCATCTTTCTGATTGGCTGCTAATTTTAGTAATGTGATGTCATCACTTCCTGGGATACTCACATGGAACGGCGTGTTTTCGGTAACATTTCTCTAGAATCTAGATCTAGATTCTAGATTAAATCTATGGTCTAGATCTAGATCTAGATCTAGTAGGCCTACCTGGACATGATGGAAGACCGCACGAAAATTGCCGTAAAGACGCAGGAGGACTAGATATATATCTAGATCTAGATATTTAAATTTAGATCTACCACCCCCCCCCCCCCTCCTGCATTTTTAATCACTAATACATTTTTAAAAATAAACAACAACTTCAAAGCATCTCTACAAATTAGGGCTATAATTTATGGAACTGTTGGTCAGTCGGGAGGAGGAAAAAAGAAAAAAAACAACTGTCCGGGACCGGAATCGAACCGTTCCAAAAGTCATTGCTCGACATCAAACGCAGACGCGCTATCAAATCAGCTATCAGTATCAGAACTTCCGAGAGAAAGGTGTAGATTAAGCATAATATACATAGACACTTCCATCTTTGGTGCCATGCGGTTGTCTATACTTAGATGTAGTCACGTGATCGGAGGGGTATCCTGGTCTGACG
>NW_004797947.1:149101-155181 GCF_000002075.1 Aplysia californica | reverse complement strand
CACACACACACAAAAGATTTCTACCGGGTCCACAGAATTCTACACTTAGAAGTGTAGAATTTTGTGACCGGGTCTGACGTCTGAAACTTCCCGAAATCACAAAAGAGTTCCCCTACCGGGTCTGTATACTTCGTGACTTTGTTCCCGGTTACCGGGTCTGTATACACTTCGTTTTTTTAAAGGTACAATTGGGCAAGGGGTGGGGATGAATGCAACACCGGATGACAGAAATTTGAGAAACTGAACTTGGAGTTCTGAACTGCCCGGTTACCGTGTAAGTGTAGGCCTACGACACGTAGAAATCTAGATTCTAGATCTAGAATCTAGAATCTAGATATCGAGGCTACATGCCCAGTTGCCGGTTACCGTGTAGATCAACATGACATTGAGACTACGTGCCCGGTTGCGGGTTACCGTGTACATAGACACTTAGCCTTAGGCTAGGTGCCCGGTTACCGTGTAGGCTACGTAGTTAACGTAGACACTCCGTTATTTCAATAATAATATTGCCAGTCCTAAGGACTTTGGCTTTCACTTCAATCCCATGGAGGTCAAAATCGAGACAAACCTCTTTTGCTACACTAGAAAGCATAGATCTAGATCTAGAGTCTAGCATAAAATTGATTTATGATGATGTTGAAACAAAAAAGGCAAGTCAGAGAAAGTGAAAGGCAAGCTGCAAAGTAAAAAAGGTAACGCGAAGATTCACTCATCAACGTCTGACGTACCTCGTTTTTGAACATACATGGTGATCTTGACAACCAGTATATCGTAGGGTACTTCAAAAATACAGACAGCAGCCGGAGACGTAACAAGTAGACAATTTGTGTTCAAAGAAAAACTGTAGTGCCGAGAACTTGTCTAGCAGACAACTTGCTTTGTTCACAGCATCGACGAGCCCGCTCCCTTGCACAACTGAGCCGGATTTGTCGACCGCAGCTGCAGACAAGACCTAATGTAAAATCCCGCGTCAAATACGGCGCCAAATGTTAATGTGGTTGTCAGTTTTTTTAGTTGAATGAAGACTGATTATGAATGAAAAATAGGCCAAACCATTCCTTCAACATTGAAATCAGGTTTCCCTTTTGTTTTGATTGTCCACGACTCAGTTTTTTAAAAACTTTGAAATGTTGAGTTTTAGAGTGTGTCACAAATATTGAACTCAGGATTCAAGTGAAGAAAACACCAAGCGTCAATCAAGGTTTCATATTTATTTTGTGAGATGCTTTTATGGTCCAATAAACAATAAATCTAATGTTTAGCTAACAAACGGGTAGTCTTGCTCATGAACGTTAGCACACAGACATGAAGACGCTTTCTTTTCAAGGGAGTAAAAATAACGCTCTTTGTACCCTGAACTGACCCGCAAATAGTACTGTTACTTTTAACATCATGAAAATCGAGAGGGCAAAACTTTTACACTTCGATGAAAGGCAAAAAATAGCATCCTGACCCCCTTCGAATATAGAAATACAGTAGGCCTAGGCTAACATAATATCATTTATGTAGGCCTACTATTGTCGCCTGTTTCACTTTTCACTTCAATACCTTGATTCAATGGCGGGTTTTAAGCTTTTCCAACCTTTGTTGTGCAACTGGGCAAATCAATTTTGGACAATATTTTCCCAGAAATGGTAGTAAAAAATAAATGTAGACTTCAGTCAAAGATATATCATGTATAATACAGATGTATATAAGATAGATATCCCAAATTACAGGAGCATTGGTATTTAATAAGATTTTTCCCAAAGAGTAAGGGCAATAACACCTACTATTGTTAAGTTCTAAATTCTTCGTTCGAGAAGTTATAATCTGTCTAAATGGCAACATAGCTTTATTTAAACTCTCAAAAGAAGAGAGCTTCAGTATTGTGGGCGTGGACAAAGAAAAACATGACCAGGCTGGGATTGTTTTCAATTTGAATCCGCCGTGCGTAATGTCGCGCGTGTATCGACCGAACGTTGTGGAGAGTGCTTTTCCCATTGGTTAGAGGGAAAAGTGCTTGAGCTCCATGACGTAGGCCTCTTGACCTAGACCTTGATATATATATCTGTGACTCAACATTTTGCTATTTTGTTTTCGTGTTTCTGGCACTGCCCCCCCCCCCCCAAAAAAAAAGATACAAGTAGAATCTCTATATAAATTTATCTATTGTGCGGGTGTTATAGCTTACTAGTTTTGGTTTCTCGGAAAAAAAATTCCACCTGCTTTGATTCCAGGGCCGTAGTGTAGTGGTGTTCAAGGTATCTTGATTTAAAATAACAGTTCAAAAAGCATTCCTAGCACTAGATCTAGGCCTAGCCTATGAAAAACTTCTCGAGAGCAATCTTAGTGGAATTGTTTTAGAATATCTTGATGATCTAAATAACAAAATCGTGTACCCAATAGGCATACCGAACAAAACTTCAACATTTTGTAACTCAGATAGATCTAGGCTACATGTATCTCTCCCCCATTCATTACCTGCGCTCAGTGTTGCCCAAGCAAGACACATTAGGCTAAGTCGTTAATGTGTCTTGGGTGTAGCTTCCCGACTTCGCCTCAGGAGCTAATTTTAAAACGCGTAATAGTATCCAAGACACATTAAGACGCTTAGGTGGTATTAGATCTAGATCTAGATCTAGTATTACTAGTATTAGTCTCTCATTCTCAAAGAAATATTTTTCTTATCACCACCGGGTTTTTTTTAATTGTAAAGTACATGTAATCGAAATGAAAGGACGACTTTTTTAAAACCCGAAGACAGCGCGCCAGATAGATCTAGAATTTGATACTTATTTAGCTAGCATCTGCGCATCGCGACCGCGATTTTTGGCATTTTTTGGTCCGCGAATTTTGGCATTTTTTCTAAAGTCACACCGCCGGGGAATAGGCTAATAATTTTTTTTAAAGAAACCGAACCTCTTTATTTTTAGAAAGAAACTTTATTTTCACTTCCGCTTCACTTCATCTCCTTCTTACTTGTTGACCCCACGTTTAATTACACGTATTTGTTATTTTCATGTAAAAAAAAAAGTCTTGAGCATTACATACTATTCATTTTTATATTGCTTTTTCTCTTTTATTTTTCTCTTTTTTTAATTTGCTGGTGTGTTATTTTCTTTTCCTGTTATTGTTCTGATATGTTTTCTATTTTTCGTGTTTACCGTTACGTCAATATAATTTAATTTGATGTTGTTTCTACCTTTAAAAAAAAACCCATAATAAATGCGTAAAAATGTGGAGCGTGTCTCCACCAAAACCGAATATATGTACATGTACTGACACTGAAATGCTATGTTTGGTCAACCCTTCTATATGGCTGTGAATGCTGGACAATCACTAAAGACAGTGAAAATAAAATAGAAGCAACAGAAATGTGGTTTCTTAGGAAACTGCTAAGAGTATCGTGGAAGGAAAAGAAATCAAATGAAGTAGTGCTTGATGAAGCCCACGTGGGACGCTCAATGTCAAAAACAATCAGGAAACGACAAATGCAGTTTTTGGGACACCTGAATAGACATAAGGGTCTTGAACATCTAGCTCTCACTGGCAAAATTGAGAGCAAGCGAGGCAGGGGTAGGCCCGGAACAACATACTTAGGGAACCAAAACAAATGATAAACAGGAAAAGATCAGGGAAACGTAGCTTTTTTGAGAGCATCCGAGCAAAGGAATGAATGGAAAACCATGATCGCCGATGTCTGTCGCAGATCTGGCACTGGATGATGACTGACACTGGCTGGCCCCTTATGTGTAATTCCCACAGAATTCTACACTTAGTACTTTTACACAGCGTAGAATTCTGTGGTAATTCCTTAATTTACATGTAATATCCTGTACTTTTTCTTGAATAACCCAAGTCGAGTAGGGTTAAAACGGCCACTCTTCGGATATGTGGACACACGCCCTTATTTGTGTGTGTACATGTATTGTGTGTGCAAGTGTGTGTGTGTGTGTGTGTGTGTGTGTGTGTGTGTGTGTGTGTGTGTGTGTGTGTGTGTGGCTGTTCAGCACAGAGAGAACCGAGAGGGGGAAGGGGGGGGGGGGGGCTCTGATCGTGATGTAGAGGTTAGTCTTCGCCTTTCATTCAATTGGTCCAGGGTCCGAAACCTGACAGCGGCGAAAAACTTTCTTCTGTAAACTTTTCTTCTTTCAGCTCCTTTCCTTATCTCTAACCATGTTCTGTCGTCTGCTTTCGTCTCTACTTTCTCACGTCTCCCCTCCCTTTGCCCCCATCCTCTGGGCTCCTGACTCTTTCGGCAGCCTTTCAACTGCTAATCCTTGGATCTTTCTTACAACATGTACCGTCTTTCAGCCATTCCCCTGATTTTTGGTAGATCTAAGTAAGATCTAACATCTAGCTTTATTGGAGAAGGGCGAACAATCTCTGAGGTCCTGTGTGCAAGTTGCGTACGTTAAAAATTCATTGGTAGTCCATAATCGATGACGAGTAGGCTTCGGCCGCCACCCAGGTAAAATTCAAAATGATTAATTCCCACCAAAATGATAATGTTTAACGCGTCCCGCGTGCTCATATGACCTTATACAGTTGCGAGGGCCGTAAAACACTTACCTAAACAATCGTACAACTAAACAAACAATAAAGAGATAACCCTACCGGCCCAAGTGCTCGCCTCATGGCGGAAAAGGCGTGGTAGTGCATGGGTTTGAAGTGGGTTTTTTTTTCACACTGCAAGGTCAAGGACTGTACTTTTGAAGTTAACAGCCCATCTCAGATAATAAAGATAAAGCCAATGGGTGGATAACTGGCGGGTTATGCTAATCTAGGGCCAGGTTCAGCTTCAGCTTCTATTATATCTATAGTATAGTATAGTTTGAATAAGGAAAAACACGTCGACAAGATAAATCACCAAATGTCTTTTAGAGCAGGGAAACAACAAAACAGACCGACGGAAGATCTGCCAGGAAAGAAAAGAAGTATGGACTCATCTGTGCCCCACACCCTTCAACTTTTGTAGTTTGTCAACTTGATTCTCAAGAAACAGAAAATAGCGGTCTGGAAAGGTAGCTCAGGTCACATCACGCTGTCCCGTAGCCCGAGCGACCCCAGTTAGAATCCCATAAAGGGTAAAGACAATGAAAAGTATTTGTCAAAGATATATAGAGACGGTGAAAAAGTCCCGTCAAAGATAATAGACCTATAGACCATGAAAAAGTCCTGTTAAAGATGTCTACATTAGGCATCTTTCTCCAGCTGTGTCCAAAAGCAACTTGGATAAGGAACTGAGATATAGTAGCAAGGGAAAATACAGTATTCAACTGCAGCGAGTATGATGACATAAGATAACATCTTTTAAAAGCTGTGACTGTTGCTCACAGTTGTGAGACGAGGCCTGACAAAAATATATTGCAAGCACAGGCTTGTCTGTAAGTTCATGTAGTAAGTACATGTAATGACGATTCGAATGTTTGTCATTGGACTGTTTTTGTTTTTTCAACACAGAGAGCTGTTAATGTTATTGTGTCCGCATTAATTTCTTGGTCTTTGTGTGAGTATTTGCCTGGCCAAGTGTTGGTGTGTCTTTCTTGTACATGTTTGAGTTTGTTGTGTTGTTACTGTTTCCCCGGAGACACAACTCCTAAACGAAGTACACAAAATATGTCACGCTAAAGTTTATTTTAAAATACAAGTACATGTACATCATTAGCTCTATGCATACAACTAATGTACGCAAGTACACATAATGAAACACTGAAAAATCACGAGGGCTATACAATTTATTGTACATATTATTATTCGAGTTGTTTTCCAGAAGACACGAACTCCAAAACAAAGCACACAAAATATGCAACATTATAGTTTATTATTATTAATATGCATAAAAGATATGTATACATCACGAAACACAGGTAATCGTGTAGGCTATACAATAATTTATTGTACATATAATTACTGTACATATTTCTATATGAATGCTGAGCATTGTCAATATATAGGCCCCTATATATAAATAAAATAACTTGACAGCACCACTCCACCACCACATCATCCGAAAATTCCATGTCACAATAGAACATTAGAATTTATATAAAATCATCAAAAGTGATCGCCCAGCCCCCCTTCCGCAAAAAAAAAAA
>NW_004797947.1:144610-146872 GCF_000002075.1 Aplysia californica | reverse complement strand
TATATATATAAAAGAATCAAAGAAAATCATCAGTTTTTTGCTAGATCTACTCCTGTAAATCATTGTAGATGGTGCTTAGGAGTTTTATGAACGACAGCAACGATATGCTTCTCATTTATGATTAACGTGAGCCTTAGCTCACTGACCACTCGGACACTGGAGCGATGCTAGCCTGTAAATCGATTTTATGCAAGTCAGGTAACCAGGAAGTGATGGTGATATTACATTGCGATATAATCACGTGATCCATGCGTCTTGGGGTTACTAGCCTACATGCTACATAATCCAACACGGCAACCCAGCACATCATTTTAGAATGTTCAGACTAATTTGAAGAATTTGTTCTTCGTCGTTGATCCCAACAGAATTCGATTTATAGATCTCACTGGTTTTTACTCAAACTCAAAAGTATAAATAGAACTAACTATTAAGAAAAACAATGCAAATCACGGTTGAACTTTTACCATGAAGTTTTAACTACCGTACTTCATGCAGTTGTGAGCGCCGTAAAACTCTTACCAAAACGTAACTTTTACTGCAAGACCTAATATTGTCATTGCTGCCCCTTTTTTTCCTGACCTTTAAAAAAACTTCGCTGTGAAGCGTACTACCATGGGTCGCACCATTACATCCAAAAGAAGGGGAAAAACTGATTTCACTATAGTCGAGCGCGTGCGACCCCCCCCCCCCCCCCCCCCCCCCCCCCCTTTCCTTTTTTGACCTTCATTTGGCTCGAATTGAGTCAAATGGTACGCTCCATGCACAGTGAACCTGAAATACGCCAGAATGCAAGGTCTAGTATATTAATTACATTTGTAACCTATGTGGGCAGAATACAGATGTCACCGCATACTTTGATGAAAAATAGTTTGTTCCGTTTCTAAAATAGAGGTTCTCAACCCCCCCCCAAACTATTCTAACATTGACAACACGCTGTTGAACATTACAACAAATGCAGCAAACCTGCACTTATCGTCAGGCCCAACGTGGCATTGGACATAACGGCGAGAGCCCAGCTGTTGCTGGATCGATAACAACAACAACAGCAGGGGCGTGGCGTCACTTCCAGAGAGGGTGGCGCCAAGAACAAATTTATGCACAACGAATAGTATTGCCTACTTATTACAGGCCTGTAAATTGTAGACATACTATACGCCTCCTCGTTTAATTATAATACTGATACTGGGACACCTACTTCCATACGAGAGGAATAGATATGTACCGGCACAATCTTTTATATATAGAGAGATTTGACGATAAAGAACCAAGGTCGGCGCTCAAGATGCGCACAATCACATCACATTATAACTGTTCACACACAAAACAAAAACTTCCCACGGATCAACAGAAAAGCACACATTCACATACGCATGCACTAAATTGGCCTCGGGGCGTCTTGACATAATGACTCCATTCCCTGATTCACTTGCAGTTCTGGGTTCTAGAAAGCAGACAATAAAACCTATTTTTAGACAGTTCGCAACCATGCCTTGTCCAGACTAACTACCACTCCATCCCCTCCCTACCATACAGGCGCCAAATCCATCTCGGCCCTTTGGCCCAACAGTACAATCTCTTAGTGTGATGGGAGTACCTGTTGTAGCCTTTTTGGCTGAGTTATATTCTTGGTGATATCTCTTGTGTCTTCCGTCAAACGTCTGGATAGGGTATTAAAGAAACTTTTTTGCCATTCTTGGAAAGAAAACCCTGTTTTCAACTGATTGAATCAAATAGTTTATAGATCATTCATTTGAATTAGTTTGACCAGACTTCACACTTAAACAATGAACACCCAGATAGGTTCATGCAGAGACACTGATTCAGGTAGCGCCGATCTGGGCTTGGTGCCCTCGGTGACGTCAGACGTAGGGAACGAAAGGCACGGAAAGACCTGGGGAGACCCTTGCGACTGGCCACGGGAGACTTAGCCGCCCTCCTCCCACTTGCCAAATTGTAGAAACCTTAACTAAAGACTGGCGTACTTAGGGATGAACACTGAATAAGAGATTTGTTTGAAAAAAAATATTGTAATATTTAGTTAAGTTTTGGAAAATCGTATTCCCTTTTTTGAAACGAAGTGTATACAGACCCGGTAACCGGGAACCAAGTCACGAAGTATACAGACCCCGTAGGGGAACTCTTTTGTGATTTCGGAAAGTTTCAGCGCCCAGACCCGGTCGCGCGCGCGCGCGCGCGCGCGCGCGCGTGTGTGTGTGTGTGTGTGTGTGTGTGTGTGTGTGTGTGTGTGTGTGTGTGTGTGTG
>NW_004797947.1:142795-144117 GCF_000002075.1 Aplysia californica | reverse complement strand
TTCAAATTGTGATTCCTCCAACTCCAAAACGGAGGAAAAACAATCGTTCATCGAAAAGACATCCGCAATCTTCATTTAGATCTAAATCTAGGCTAGATCTAGATCTAGGCTAGCCTCGAAACTAGATCAATGATTTATAATGTCTGTCTATCTAGATCTAGACCTGGGCCATAGATCTAGAAGAACCTAGGTCTTCCCTAAGCCAACAGGCGCTGAAACTTTCCGAAATCTCAAAAGAGTTCCCCTACCCGGTCTGTATACTTTGTGACTTTGTTCCCGGTTACCGGGTCTGTATACACTCCCTTTTTGAAAATCCCTTCTTCATTTCCAAGGGTGGCGCCATGGCGCCATTTGTGCTTGGAGAGCCACGCCACTGAACAACAGCATAATAAAAACAATCCTCGTTCCAACTGTGTGTACATGTATACAAGATGCGCCTGATAAGCTACTCCCTAGAAATGTGTCCAGCATATAGGAATAAAGGTACTGCCACCCGAAATTTGAGGACGTCCTTAAAATTATTAGTATGGTCAGTTCACCTTCTCATGCCTACATTTGCATCTCTGTGAGTTAATAATTTTGAATAAAAGCAAGAGGAATTGCACATGGGTCTGAAATGCAACAGTTCCTTAGAAATATTTTTTTGTCCTGCTAAAAATCGAAGCGTTACACAATTTGCATCTGCGTTTGTTATAAATAAAGACCTTGCTTGAAAGTACAAAATTTAGTATGGTTTGCGCCATGGAGGTCACTGGGTTTAACAATAATGACGATTTCTCACCAGTGCCCTCATTGTCTCCGCTAACTTTTCAATGGCTAAATTATATCTTCGGTGCAAAAAAATTGAATTTATAGGTCAGGAATCTTGTATTCCAAAATCAAAGGAATTCGATGCTTTGAATAAACCGTTTTGCGTGAAAACATGAAAATCTTAAGGTCCGTCAAAGTCAAAGCATAAAACGTTAAAAAACCAGGGCAACACAACTTACAGCAGACAATTTAAAAGAAAATTGCAAGAACCCGTGAGCATAAGAAAGTGAACGGACTATTATTATATAATATAGTATAGTATCTCAACAAGAGGTTGCACAATCTTCGATACAATCTTACAAACTTCGACACCATCTCGCCAACTTTTCCACAATCTCACGAACTTTGACACGATTCCACAAACTTTGACACGATCTCACAATCTTTGACACGATCCCGCCAACTTTTCCACAATCTCACAAACATTAAGATAAGATAAGATAAGATACATCTTTATTGTCCAGATCCTGGCACATTGGTTTGGTGTTCCATCACGAGTACACACACACACA
>NW_004797947.1:138821-141426 GCF_000002075.1 Aplysia californica | reverse complement strand
CCAAACGAAAAACATTGTACTACCGGATAGTGGGAGGAAAAAACAAAAGAAGTCTCAGCATAAATTCTGCACTGCAAATCACACGTTTTTGAAATGACATCTGTGTTATCACCAATGTTTTCTTACACTTACGCTAGGAGGTCAACCTATCAACTCCGAGAAGACTTTTTACTATGAATAACGAAACTCGGGACACATTTTAACACACTTCTAGATTTCACGCTGATTACGACGGACGTGTTTTTTTTTGGTACTGAGATGAGTCATACATTACTAGGACATACATGATCTAAATTGTTTCGATGGCGGAGTAAAAACATCTATATCTATATTAAAAAAAAAAAAGTAGGGCATACAAAATATTATTCGATAAACAAGGGCCCTTACTCTTGGTGAAACAAGGCTTATTGTCATTGTAACCCTTTTGTAGTTTGTTACTTTCTTTGATTGTTTGGTTTGGTCTTGTTTGGTTTTCAATGCAGATGGACATACAACTCGTGGCGTGATGCTATAGCAATTGTGTAATGACACGGTGAAATCAGGCGCTCGTAAATTTTGGGACATATGGCTGGAGGTTCTGATATCATCTTTAAGCTTGCTCATTTGTCTCGTTTCTGCTGTTAAAAAACCCTATCTCTCTTAAATAAAAGTCGAGATATTTTCGCTTGAAAGAGGTGGGTTCGTCTGATATTAATGGTAAAAACTAGCGAGAAAATGGTCGCCAAAGTTTGGTGATTACCCAAAACTTGAGTGTCCTTGGAAACTGCAGTTTTTACACTGTGACTTTGATCAACGGTTTTAAGTAAAAATCAAAATAATTTTGTGTTTTGAGCCCAAAAAAAAATCGCCTGATTTCTCACGATGCCACGCAATTCATTTTGGATGTAAAATGTGATTATCGATGCTCGAGCAAGGCTCATGTCGATCATCTCCATTTTTTTCTCATCAGACAGATTGAAGGGGTCTCGTGAAAAACAGGCCAATTCACATTATTCGTTAACAATTAACTCTGTTTTTTAAAATTTTATAACGGTTTTTGGCTTGATCTTACCTTGATTTACCTGTAACAAAAATGCAGTTAGTGAATAATTAAATTTTTTTTTTTTTTACTTTTGATTGATTCATAGGGATATTCTACAGGTAGGTCAACTGTTGTAGGCCTACGTTAATACTCAGTGCCCAACGGGGGATCGGTTCTCTATAACAAACCGATCGACAGCCGATCGCCCGACTGGCGGCCTGAAAATTTGAGGCAACGAGTCGGGCGATCGGTTTATGCCACGATGGTCGCTTTGCGCCCTCAACCTGGGTAGCCCCGCCTACCAAACCGAACCGATCGTGCCAATGGGCACTGGGCATAAGGGCTAGTACTCTGATTTTTTTTTTCCTGAAAATGAATATGATATCACTTGACCCCTTCAACTGTCAAAGCATCACAGCACTAGATGTACTAAGTCACCTCCTCCGTTCGACTCTGTTGCAGCGCTGACCGTACCATCAGTGGCGTTATAGTGGATAACAGGCTTCCCATGAGTATCACGGGCGAACCCGTTCGTTTCCTGGCCCTGGTTCGTGTTGTTGCCAGGTACCACCTCCACGTCCCCGCGCCCGTCGTAGTTGTCGACTTTGTTATGGAGAAAGTGATGTGCAACCTGCTCTACCGCAGCAATCAGGAAGAGGCCCCCGGCTGTCAGAGTTTCGTAGACGGGGAAATCTACGTCTTTGCCCACCTGAAAAATTATTTTAACATTGTTTGAACTAATGGCAACACGGTTGTAAATAGAAGTTCACTTGAAAAAAAAATCTAGGCTAGTGCATACGCCAATTTGATTCGTTTGATTCAGTCAAGGTCAGCCAGATTTATCCTTCACGGAGGGGCAAAAGCTTTAATAAAAAATTGGCATGATTCGACAGAATTTGATGGTGACCTTAAGAAAAAGTTTTACAAGGCCGCGAGTCGTACGCATCGAATTCATCGAATGAGTAATAGCCAGTGACACAGCTTGCAGCCACGAGTCATAAGGTTAGGGTTAGACCTTTTATCTGCATGCTGAATGCGATAATGAATGGTGTTGATTTGGAGAGGTTGATTGAAAGCTTTCGTAATTTCCTATATCTGTGGGACTCGAGAACCTCTTAACACAGCAACCGCATTATGCTGCTGTCGACACTTGAAGCCATTATTGATGGAACTGATTGTGTTGTGAACGTAAAGTTTTATGTACAAAAACACCCCACGGAAAGGGATCTAACCTTGTCACCTAGTTACATGGTCACCAGAGGTCAGTTTTCTCTACTTTCACATCCTGGTCAAATCTGATGGAGCAAGGCAGTGGTCAAATCGTAGTATGCACAAAAGCCGCCATTACATAAATCGACCTAACCCGACCTGACCCTGCCATAATGAGCACTCGGTATAAAGACAAGGGGGCTATCCTTTGTTGAGGTATATAGCCTGTGGCGGAACAAGAATAAAGACAAGAAAAGTAAATAAAAAGGGTATATGGAAATGCGGGATTTTTTTTTCGTGCCGCTGTTCAATCGCCTTTTGAAAGGTAAAACGGGGATAGGGGAGCAGTGGGAAGCGGTTGAAAGCGGTGGGGCC
>NW_004797947.1:136417-138570 GCF_000002075.1 Aplysia californica | reverse complement strand
CCCCCCCCCCCTTCCTTGCGTTTTTAGAAATAATATCAAAACGGAATTGTTCAAGAGGTCCACCTGTTTAAGACAGCCTCTTTTCTCCTCGACAACGAGTTGATGTTTTTAATGATTTCGACTGAATATACTGTTGTCCTCCCCAATCCACCCAATGAAAGACAAGGAATCACCGTTTAAGCAACTGTCACAATCGTTCTCAAGTGAATGTTCCACATTTTGCTCCATTGGATGTGCTAGGGTCACTACTGTGACTGAAACTGATGACTGGAGACCACAGACTTATACATACTCTTAGACTGCACACTATCACAAAGAACCCTTTGTTCTTTATAAAATCTTCGCTGCAAAGTGTGTGCACCGTAGGCACTACATTGCCCAAAAGAAGGACACAATCCCAGTCTGGCTATAGTCGAATGGACTGTGCAAATTTGCCCCCTCGCATGTCATTTGCTCAAACGGAGTCAAATGGTGCTCTCCTTGGTGAACGAAAAAACGTAAGAGAACACAGTTTAGGAAATTAATAATGCATTGTTATTATGTTGGAGACAGTCAGGCCCAGATTAAAGAGATCACACTGTCTTCAGCTATAGCTTTCTCACACTCTCATAATAAGGATCGGTACAACAAAACTAACAAGTCAGTATTGTCTTCTAAAAACAAGCCCTGATCAAATGCGAAACAAACGACTCATCCCCCTAAAAAAGCAAATAAATACCTCCCCCCCACCCCGTCGAGAAAAAACCCCCACTATAAAAAATCCAAAAACCAAAATAGAAAAACCTCATCCCTCTCACAAAAAACAAACAAACACACAGCAACAAAGAAATGAAATCTATTGACGAGTGAACCCCACGCCCAGTCCACCCACAAAACAAGATATGACACAAACAAAGACAACACCCCTCACCGAAAAACCCACGAAACAATACCAACGTCCACACAAGTAGAGAACCCCCCCCCCCGAAACACCGCTGGCTCTCACATCTTTAAAGTAATCCTCCATGGTCTCTCTGCCCTCCGCCAACATATGTAGCAGACATGCTCCCAGAAACACACCACCGGCAAAACAGTTTAGGTATGATATGATCTGTGATCGGATGTGGACGGCCCTAGGGGACATGCCGCCCCTTTTGATGATGAAGTAAGGTAGCCAGCCGAAAATAAGGGTGGTCACAAACAGGATGACCAGGCAGATCACTTTTGCGATGGTTTGGTCCATGTTGGTTCGTGGAAATCTGAAAAAAAGCAAAACATTTTTTGATGATTGTTTAATGTTTGCACACATGGGCAGATGGTTTACTTTATACTTTAGAGAGATGAAGAGCTTAACAGTTCAACAAACAAGGGGTGGGGGTGGGGGTGGTGTAGTGCGGCGGTTTTTTTTTTCTTAAATGGGCACATTCTTTTCTGCTCTCATTTAATAGTTAACAACACTTCTTATCTGAAGATATATTATTCTAGGTTTAGCATAACAAAACTTAAGCCTCTGAACTAAAATTCACGCACAGCATGCCCACTCTACTTACTTACCTCTCCTGATTTCTCTCTTAAAGTCTTATAAACTAAGGTGAACATCATCATCATCATCATCCTCATCTTTAAGTACCATCATTAAGTCGTCCTCAAGGTTCATAGAAGCAGAGAATTAATGTGGCTCGAGTTTGAGTAAGCGTTTTTTGACACATGTTTAGTTTAGTTTAAGTTTTAGTAAGGGTTTTACGACACGTGCATCACAATTAGGACATATTAGTGCCGAAGATTATGAGTGTTATTAGAGAGTAAGATACAAAATAGGACAGAAGAGAGATAAGGACCATGGGTATTTGAGAGTAAAGAAGGAGCTGCTAGTATAGGATAGAGTTCATAACGCTATCACAGTCATCAATCAGGCAGAAGCAGCCCCCATGTGATATGTCGGCAAACCTTTATCAAATATAAGGGAAGTGATGACAATTTAGCTTCAAAATCTGGTCACTCTTGTTAGGAGAGGGAGCGACGGATGTGTCTTCCTAAGGGGATCTACAGTTGGTGCTAAAATCGAAAATAAACGGGTAAAATCATCATCATCATCATCATCATCATCATCATCATCATCATCATCATCATCATCATCATCATCATCATCATCATCATCATCATCATCAAGCTGC
>NW_004797947.1:133113-136031 GCF_000002075.1 Aplysia californica | reverse complement strand
GAAAAAGAGCCTCGCTCTCGCTCGAAGATTTCTTCGTGAAGTTCGTCAGGCCCATTAAGGAAACAAAAAAATCATCATCATCATCATCATCATCATCATCAATATCACAAATCCTGGCACATTTTAAGGCGTAAACGTAACTAACATCTGGTATCCAAAAAGTGGGACACGGAACCAAAAAAAAAAAAAGAAACAAAGGAAAGAAAAAGCAAATCTCACCAGAGCACCCACCAACCACCAACGAATTACAGACAAATCTTAAAAAAAATTCCATAACTAGAATAGCGTCGTAATAATTTGTGTATAGGCCGACCAACTCATAAAATCATGAAGATTTTTTTTCAGACAACTTTTGATTGCCTGCACCGATTTTGATCAAACTTTTATCAGTAATCTTGTATCAATTTGTCTTAAATTTGTATAAGTTTAAGTAAATGAATCTGGCTCTAGTATTAAAGCAACGTTTTCTCTTTATCTTTGTTAAAAATAATCTATTGAGTGATGACTTACAGACAGTGTAACTCGTATCATGTCGTCATACTTTGTATTTTAAAGATACAAGAGGAAGTTGATTTTTGTTCATCTCTTTCTATTAAAAAAGGCTCCATGCTTGCGCACCATTTTTCGTCTTGGGAAATTTCCAGTTATCATGTATTCAAAAGAGAGTTTTGCTTTTTGAACCATAGAAACAAGAAAAAACCCCAACTAAAGCGAAATATTATGTTCTAGAACTGTACTGTGAATAATGTGTTTATTTCCATTCTCATACGGACGTGCAGAAAAAAGCCGCTGGTGCAGGGAAAAACTGCCATTTCACAGCAACTTACAATTTTGAAAAAAATATTGACCGACAAGACAAATCAACATTGTCTTATATTTAAAATCTCAAAGTATCAAAAGTTAATAAAAAATACATTGTAAATACTAAGCATGAGTTCTTTTGTGACATTTTTATAACAAGGGTATTTGATTTGTTTGTTAGTTTGAGTAAGGAGAAGTAAACTAACACAGTAGCAGTCATTTAGTAGAAGACCAGAGTAAGGCCTATGTCCACAGCGCATACACAGACCGCGCATAATATTATACGGTTACATTAACCCTATCCGCACGTCGTGTTTTACTATCGTATCCATACGACGTGGGGAACTCTGTGTCACCACTATCCAAAGAGGAAATTTACTCGTTAACCCATCCGTACGCTTTGCATAGTAGTCTGTCAAAATGATTTTTTGAGAAATACTGAAAGTTTCAAAGAAATCTTCGTACTAGAAGTATTCTAAAATGTGAAGAATACAACCCCGGGGGTACAAAATGGCCCAGGGCGTACGGATACTGGATAGGGTTAAGCACAATACAGGGTGTCACAAAGGCAGTACACCATCCTGGTTTTCATTAAAAAAAAACCCACCCCAGCTTGGTTGATATTAATAATAGTCTTTAATGAAATCTTGAATTGAGCTCTAACAGGATCGGAAGACAACAGGCATCGACTGCCTCAAAGAAGCTGTCTCTTACATGTGGATGAGTGTTTCAGGAGTGGTATTTTAGCACTCCGAAATTAGCGCTTCCTAATAATCGTCAATCTCCGCGTATGAAGAGGTTTTTTGTGGGTGTTTTACGGCGCTCGCAACTGCATATGAGCGCGCAGGACATATTAAGCATTTACAGTTTGGTAGGAATTAATTTTGAATTTTGCTTGGGTGGCGGCCGAAACCTACTCTTATAAACTTTAGGACCACAGAGGGATCTTAAACGCGCGCAACTTGCACACGGGACCTCCTAGATTTTTTTCGCCCTTATCCGAGAAGGCTAGATGTCAGATCTTACCTACCCTACGATCAGGGGTGTGGCTGAAAGACAGTAGCATGACGGAGCTGAGGAGTAGCCGTAGAGAGGCTGTAGAAAGAGTCAGGAACTCTGAGGAGGGGCGAAAAGAGAGAGAGGGGGGAGGAGGGGGCAGAAAGTGGAGTCCAAAGCAGACGTCAGAACATGGTAAGAGAGAAGGAAATGAGGTGAAAGGAGAGATTAGAGAAGAAAAATTTCCGTCACTGTCAGATTTCGACCCTGGGACCTATTGGATGAAAGGCGAACACCGTAACCTCTAGACCACGAGAGCCCTGAAGAGGGTTTTTCCGAATGGTGCGCGGCTTCTGGGTCCCCCTATACTTCACCACAAGTCGTCAGACCACAGCGGCCAGACTGTTAGTTTCTTCCCAAGGAGATTAAAAGTTCTAAGCTCCTTGTTTCTTCCGCATAGTCTGCATTGCGTCTAGGATAGGATGTGAGACATTTTCTGGTTTGTAAGGCCAGAATACCGGTTTGTCACCTGCGTAAATGTGTTGTCAGCAATGTTTTGGTCTAGTCACTCTTCTTCCTTCGATGCACCATGAACGATGCAAAGTTGATAGGATAATGTGTGAAAGCAAGACCAGTCGTGTTTTATGACTTAAAAAAAAGGATACACGAACAAAGATTTTTGTTTCTGGAAGTTCAGCGATGTTTAACTATTGGGTGGACCAAATGATTCTCTTCTGCGCCGCCAACGCAGGAAAATGTTGCGATGCCTTGTAAGCATCATGATGCCGTTTGGCCATGTACACTTTGTAATCACTCGGAAAAGGGAAAAAATATACGAAATATGTGGATATGGAGTAGCCCAATTTTTCAGGACGAGCTGTTTCTGGCCCGTAAAAAAGTATGGTCTGTATGGGAGCTGTGGACAAGTAACCTAAGACAGTCAGACGGAAACAGGACACGCGCAGAACAGTAGAACCTACAAATGTAGTCCCCCCCCCCACACACACCCCCCATTCCCAACCACTAACACCACAAAATGCGCCAGGGTATCAGGATAAATTTGTAATATTAATATGTCATGATTGTGAAAAGACAACAACAACAACAACAACAACAACAAC
>NW_004797947.1:130465-132006 GCF_000002075.1 Aplysia californica | reverse complement strand
TATATATTATAGCGAGCAAAAGAAACGCAAAAAAATTCTATTTGGGCCATAACTAAATAACCATCAATCGTAGAAGACTGAAATTTACACCAATGATAATATGTCAAATGTTCTTTAGAAATCAAAAGTCGCCTGTCTTGCTGGTGACCGGAAACTAGAGATATTGCCCCTTAATTGGAGCAGGGAAAATGCCACGTGGTGCCCTCGAAACACGGTCTAAATGAGTGAAAAAAGTGTGAAAAGGATTTACCTGAGCTCGGCTATGAAAGTCGTGGTAAAAAATCAGTTAGGCCGTTTCGCCTGCATCTGCAACGACAGTGCCGCGTTTAAGGGCTGTACAGCGAGAAAGAGCAATAGGCCGTTTGGAAGGTGGAGAAAGGCCAATTGTGGTCGCCAATCATTTTGGTGTTCACATCTCGACTATCAACAGACTGATAACCCGTTTTCAGCTCGCGAATTCTACGGCAGACCGAAAAAGGTCAGGTCGACCCAGAGTGACCTGTGCACGTAAATACAAACATATTGTCGGGATGTATCGTTCAAATCGACTTCTGACAGCTACAAGAACGTCAGATTTGGTAGGGAGTACCCACAGAAGAGCCAGAAGTCGATACACAGAGAACCGACGATTGCGTCAGGTAGGCCTTAGACGCCGTCGACCTAACCACGGTCCATTCTTGACCGCACACCATCTCCAAGAGCGTCTCAATTGAGCCCAGCACCAGTCAACAAGCGTCTGAGAGACTGGTCTTCGGTTCTCATTTTCGGAAGAATGCATGTTTTTCATAGATACAATTAACAGGGGCCTCAGAGTTTATCAAAAGGGAGGCGAACGTAATTGTGTCATAAAGAGGAATCGCTGGGAAGGACATCACGTCATGATCTTGGGTGGAATAATGTGGAACCACAAAGTAGGACCAATGCTCTTCTAATAAAAAAGGCCAAGGTCGAGGTCAAGGTATCAATGCTGCTTGCCTCATAGCAGAACTTCTTAGGCTCTATACACAGACAAAATGTTAACTTCCGGTTCCAGCAAGATAGTGCTTGTGTGCACACTCCCCGTGTTACACAGAGTTTCCCCCAACACCATGGCATCCCTCTACAGCCCCACCCTGCCGTTAGCACGGATTTAAACCAAATCAAACATTTTAGGGACGAAATGAAACGACGCATCGAGGGGAGACAACAAAGGGCGAGAACCACGCAGGAACTGTGTGTGGCCATCCCGGAGATGTGGAGGCAGACCCCGCTACGATTTACCAACAACCAAGTGGCTTCCTTGTACTGGAGATGTATTGCGGTTGTCCGTTTTAATAAAGCCCATAACCACTGCTGAGCATTTTGGTGCATTAACCGGAAGTTGAAAATGTATTCCGATAAAATTTAATATTCACAGTGATGCCCCACGTATCCCTTCATAACGCTAGAAAACAGTTTGTGTTTAAATGACCCCGTTTTGTAAATATTGGAAAACGAACATGATCTCATTGCAAAGGAAAACAGGAGTTTGGGTTTCTTTTGCTCGCTAGCATATATATATA
>NW_004797947.1:123310-125810 GCF_000002075.1 Aplysia californica | reverse complement strand
AATGGGGATGTAAAAAGTTTACAATAAGAAAAAAAGACGGAATACACTTACCTTGACAATTCTTTATTTTAACATTAGGAAAACTTCTGGCCAACAATTATTATGAGGCATTCGCTAGAAGTATGCAGGTCTCTTAAATACTAAACTTTCAAACTCCCACCCGTATGTCTCATCTTTCTATAGACAGGCCTAATGCGGAGAGCCGAAGAGGACACAATGATTTTAAAGTGTTGAATTTCCGACCGACACGACGAACAATTCACGACGATATGACAGGAACAGCACTCCACGACGATATGATAGGAACAGGATGAAAATCGCATGTCAATCTATCAAGAGGAAAACACGCTTTTACACCATGTTCCTTTTTAAGGAAATCTAAAGTCAAGACGGGCTTACATTAGCAATGAAACAGTGTGATGACATAAAAGTTACTATAATATTGATGCAGTGTGGGTTAAAGTTACAAATAATACTGACAATATATTATGTAGCCATTTGATAAGTTGTAACAGTAAGTCGAATGTTAATATTTTGATACTTCTTAATGTAGTGTTTTTTTAAAACACCACTATCGATACTGTTTAGATCGTTCAGGACGCGGGCTTCGACCCAACCTAACAAAGCCAATTGGAGCTGTAAAGAATAAAACGTCCCCGCAGAAAGTGTAAGATACTCGACAAATTTTTCCCCACAAGGGAATCGAACTCCGGTCTCCTGGGTTCAATGGTAAAGCGCCTTACCGTTTGCTACACCATAGACGCGGTCAATAGTGCAATGAATAGACGCCGGTCAATAATGCAAGGAATGCAACAATACTGATACATTGTAATAGAGCAGTAAATATTAATTAGCATATTACGTGCTAAACCACATTGTAGAATCTAACAGTGCGGGGGCTCTCGTGGCCAAGAGGTTAAGGTGTTCGCCTCTCATTCAAAGGTCCCGGGTTCGAATCCGGAAAGCAACGGAAACATTTTCTTCTTTAAAATTATCCCCTTTCACCTCCTTTCCTGCTCTCTAGCAATATCCTGTTGTCTGCTTTTGTCTCCACTTTCTTTCTCACCCTCACCCCTCACCTTCTTTGCCCCCTCCTCTGGGTTCCTAACTCTTTCTGCAGCCTTTCCACTGCTTATCCTTGGCTCTTTCTTACTGCTGTCTTTCAGCCACACACCAGATTTTCTGGTAGGAAAGATCTACACCTAGCTTTCTCGGACAAGGGCGAAAAATCTCGGAGGGCCCGTGTGCAAGTTGAGCACGTTTAAGATCTCTTGGTGGTCCAAAATCGATGAGAGTAGGCTTCGGCCGTATAACACTTATCCCCCCACCTCAAAAAAAAGAAAATAACAGTGCTGTGAGTGTCAAATGTCAAAATATTAACCCTTTGGGACAGAGCAGTGGACATTACATAGTTGCTATACCCGTTATATCCGTGGTCTTGACTGTGCGTCGTTGAACGCTATTTTTCCAGTCTCACGGTCGGGCATATTCATGTACAATTATATAACAGTTTATTATTTTGACAGGTGTGCGTTTGTGAATAAGAAATGCTTCAGCTGTTTTTGGAAAATGCAAATAGTAGGGGCGCTCGTTATTTTATAAGGAAGTTCGTTCCATACATGGGGACCAACGAATCAAAAGGAACGTTCACCGTATGTTCTGTAATTTTGTTTTTGGGTTCTAAGAATTAGATTGTCAGTGCTGGGTGGATGGCATAGAATCTAATTCCAGGAATTCTTTTAGATAAGGAAGTGCAGCATCATTTATATATTTAAAACAGAAAACAGCAGTTTTGTATTTTTCTTTTACTAGCAGCCAATGTAGGTCTGTCAGAATTGGTGTTATGTGCGCTGATTTCTTTCCTTTTATTATTAATTTTGCTTCTTGATTTAGGAGTACTTGTGAGTTTGGTAGTTTTTCGGCCGTCAAACCGGATAAAATAGCATTACAGTAATCTAATTTTGATAATATCAGTATTGTTACTAATGTCTTGACTGATGCTTTAGTTAGATTTCTTACACTGTCGATTTTTTTCAGCTGAAAAATAGATACTTTTGCTGAGCTGGACAATTTGGGAACACATAGATCTAGACACATCATAATCCAACTGAACACCTAGATTTTTAAGACTTCTTTTAAACGAATGGTACGATGCTGTTGTTGTTGTTGATGATGATGATGATGATGATGATGATGATGATGATGATGATGATGATGATGATGATGATTACATATCACACGAAATGCATTTAGAAAAGAAGAAAATCAAAGATAAATAGCGGTCGCTTCACATTCTGACTCCTGAACAGTCAGTGTATAAAGTGTAGTACTCACGCAAGACCCCACGTGTGTGTGTGTGTGTGTGTGTGTGTGTGTGTGTGTGTGTGTGTGTGTGCGCACGCGCACGTGTTGTGTGTGTGCGTCTGTGTGTATGTGTCAGTATGTGTATAGGCAGGGGCGGCTCATGATTTGTAGAACTGACCGGCTGTAAAATCCATCG
>NW_004797947.1:116609-122486 GCF_000002075.1 Aplysia californica | reverse complement strand
CCCCCCCACCCCCCACACGCATTGAATAGATTTAGCACACAACAATTTCCGGTCATATTCAAAAGTTTTTCTCTTCATGGCGCTCTCCTCAGTTCTCAAAACACTATTCTAATTTGTAGGTGGGGTACTGTGTCAAATGCTAATTATGGAACTTATAGTCTTGCACTAGGGTGAAGGTGGAAAAGGGGAGAGGGAAAGGGAGGGTGTGTGTATTGTTTCAGGCCCAGACCCTGACAGTTGAACGAGGTGCTTCTCTCTCCTTATCAAAATCTCCTCTATATTATATAATATCAACTGGGCGGTTCACGTCATAGCCCTTGGCCAGGTAAGGTAGCTCCGGGAGGTAGACGATGAATAGAACACGAAACAGAAGCATGGGTGGCTTAAAATCAATTAGGCATTAAGGATTAGAAATATGTTGACAATAGATGTAGGCAGTAATAAGGGGCCGGTTGAATGATAAATGTAACGGATGAAATAATATGTATTTTTACAGCAGACGTGTCCTTCGTTTGTATGTAACAGGGATTATTGTCAGAAATCCCGTTCTTGTCTTATTTCCGCTCTAGTCTTATGTCCAGCCGACAAAAAGTGACCGGCGCCGCTGATCTTGTACAGGGAAAGAACCGCCCCTGTGTATAGGCATGTGCTTGCAAGTGCGTGTGTGACTTACAGCTGATTTAATGAAAAGACAATAATGTCAAAAGCATCGTGCAAAGGTTACATACATGCAGCGACGTCGGGGGGTTTGTTAATACGTCAGGGCTTTCCATGATTACTATTTAAATGGATGTGCAATTACTGAATAGCCAGCCAAACACGCACATAAAAAATACGTAAAAAGTAAATAGATTCGAAAGTATTATGAGCTTTATGTTGTGATACCACTTTTAAAATAATGGGAAGCCTCCAGGTAGGGGTTAGATAGATCTATTATCAACTCTACCCTACAGCAAGAACCACTGTAAGAAAAAGAGAGGGGGGGGGGAGCGGTATGCAAATGGATTCCAATTGACCATTCCACGTCTTGATCTGGAGCCGCACGTTACAAAGTGTGTGGATGCTGCTGTAGACCCGGCCCTAGCGTGTGAATCAGTAATAAGTTTTGTCTCAGCCTTGCTTTTCCCAGGTCAACAGCTGTTACAATCAATCTGTATGAGCTTTTTGTTAGGACCACATCAATGAAAATTTTATTCTCCCAGACTCGTAGTAAATAGTAGTAGAATGTATTACAAAGACCAATCTGATCACTGTTTGAGTTATTCTAGTTAGTTTCACTTGGTCTGCGTTGTGTGACCCTAAAAATGTTTTGATCGTTTTCTCACTTTTCTTAAATTGTTTTGTTGTACTTTAAGTCAGCAGTATGAACTTTTGTTGAAGAAGTCCAATTGGGGCTCAAGCTGCAAGTCCCCACCCCACCTGACGTCATTGCAAGTACGACAGTCGTGTCTACATGTTGTGGTTCTTGTAAATGCTTGGTCGAAAGCGCAACATTTCACCAAACCCTTTTCAAAGTAGGCCGAATAACTGAGAGAACGCCTCACGCGTGCCGGATTTATACTGTTTTTCTTCAATACAATACACTGATTGGTTAACTGGAAGATAATATTGTCTAGTTAAAGCCGGGCAAGAGTGTGATACATTAGCTAGAAATTCTGTTTAATTTACATCATAGGGTTCAATCAGCTGCTTAAACCAAGACCTCAGTACGCTTCAAACACCTCTTCCAAATTTTTTTTTCACAGCAAGGAGGCATGGTGGAGGGCCGGACGACCTGATCTCTCGGCCCGCATCCTGAAGTAAAGGTAAATATCTTCGAGCTGAATGCGGAAGAAGAGAGGTCGATTTCCGAGAAACGGATTAAAAAAACAGAGTATATTATTCGTCTGTCTACACCAATAAGATTTCATTTACCAAGAGTCCTAGTCAAAAATAGAATACGCCTTCGATTGTCGAAAGCCAAAACCAGAGCACCACGTCACTTAATTAAAAAAAATGTATACATAAATCTTTATTTTGGGAGCCGTTATTTTCACGACAGAGTCGCACAGAGGGACAATGGTCGAGTGCGCGCAAAAAGGTCAACAACTTACTGCCGAGGGATAGACTCTAACTACCGTCCGAGAAGCTAGGAAGACAAGTGCCCCCCCCCCCCCCTCTCTCTCTGTCTGTCTCTGTCTCTGTCTCTGTCTCTGTCTCTGTCTGTCTGTCTGTCTGTCTGTCTGTCTGTCTGTCTGTCTGTCTGTCTGTCTGTCTGTCTGTCTGTCTGTCTATCTGTCTGTCTGTCTGTCTGTCTGTCTCTCTCTCTCTCTCTCTCTCTCTCTCTCTCTCTCTCTCTCTCTCTCTCTCTCTCTCTCTCCTTTTTTTAACGCACAGTGCGGCACAGATGATGCCGCAAGTACAAAATTTCGGGCTGTCTACTGGTTTCCCAAGGGAAAGTTGGAAGCAAGCTCGACGCTCATCGCAAATCAGGTAGTTTTGACGCCTTTATCGGAATGGCGGTTGAATAGGTCCAACATCGGCAACTAGATCTAGATCTACCGAAAAAATATATTTTAGTTAATAGGCTCTGCGCCTATGTCTTCAACATATCGTGAAAAAACGCGTTTACTTTATTCCCCCGACATGTCGTGAAAATAACGCGTGTCTTATTGTATAACTTTTGTTACATGTTTTCTTTTGATTTTAATTGTCAGTAGTAACTTTTGGATGATACGTCCACTTGGGGCTCAAGCTACAAGCCCCACCCAACATGACACCACTGCATGCACCACAATCGTGTCTGCTACGATGGTTCCTTTTTACATGTCCTGCCGACAGTCGCGAACACGGCGACCTGCGCGCTCATATGACCTTATGCAGTAGCGAGCGCCGTAAAACACTCACAAAAAACACTAAAGCACAAATCCCCCCCCCCTAACCCCCCCCCCCAAAGCAAAACAAGGAAAAACCCGGCGTATTTGGTCAATTGCAAGGTTCACCAAACTTTTTTTCAAAGTGGGCCGGATAACTGAAGGGATGCCGGGTACAGGCCGGATGTAGATCTACTATTTTTGTTCAATACAACGTACACGATTTGTAAACTGAAAGTTAATTATGTCTCGTTAAAGCCGAGCAGGCGTGTGATATATTAGCTAGAATACATTCTGTTCAATTACACTGTAGAGTGCAGTGAGCTGATTAAATTATTTTGGTGACCAAGTCCTCAGTATGCTTCAAACACATCTTCCGGGTTTTTCCACCGCATGATGGTAACGCGGGGCAGGCCAGATGACCTGACCGCGCGGTCCGCAGTTCAGTGACCTCTGGTGTTTCGAGAGATATTTCACTTGTCAGGCTGCTGGCCCCTCTTCATGCTATTTGCCCGAGATCGGTGACGCAGGGCCTCAAAACTATGCCACACCGTACATTTCATAGTCTGTTCCTCTCAAAGTCACTTTCCCTTTTTATTTCCTATAGTTAATACCGGGGACAGGAGGAGCAGGGAGTCATCTCAGTCAATACGTCGGAAGTACTGGTAAGTGGTGAAGTTGGTCTATAAATGAGCGCATAATTAATCTATTCATCAATTTTTTTGGGGGTAGTTTTAGTAAGAGCTTTACGGCACTTGCTGCGTTGCAACAATAAGGTCATATACAAGTGCCAAAGAATAGATGCGTTACATGAGAGTTACATACATGCCATAAAAAAAGAGAAGGAGGAGAGATAAGGACCACTGGTGCTTGATAGGAAAGAAGGAGTAAACCACACCAGAGCACCTGCCAACCACCCACGAATAATAGTAATAATAATAATAATAATAATAATAATAATAATAATAATAAGAAGAAGAAGAAGAAGAAGAAGAAAAAGAAGAAGAAGAAAAAGAAGAAGAAAAAGAAGATGAAGAAAAAGAAGAAGAAAAAGAAGAAGAAGAAGAGAAAGAAGAAGAAGAAGAAGAAGAAGAAGAAGAAGAAGAAGAAGAAGAAGAAGAGGAGGAGGAGGAGGAGGAGGAGGAGGAGGAGGAGGAGGAGGAGGAGGAGGAGGAGGAGGAGGAGGAGGAGCAGAGGAGGAAGAAGAAGAAAATGACGAAGAAAAAGGAGTAAAAGAAGAAGAATAGAAAAGATTTGGCGTATTGTGCGCACTAATGCAACGAGACGCGGGCCAGGAATAAGTAGAGGGGACGTGACCAAGACAGGCCAATAATTATACCGACCGAGAGGAAACATACAGTAAGGTTGTTTTGAATTTTTAATGAAAATATTGACTAGAATTACTAGAATATTCTGACTCCATCTTTCATGTGTGGACGTGGGTATGACTTGACGGTAAAGAAAGGGAATGGTTTTTAAAAACCCATTCAGACAAACCGCCTTGCTTAATTTACTATGAAAACGATAAGGTGTTTCCTCAGTTGTGAGGAACAGACTATTACTAAATTAGTTGTACGGCATGAAACTGTCACCGGATGCCTGACCCCAATCTCGCCTAAATCGAGGAGTGATGCGTCTCTCTCTAGTAGTCTCTACGCAGAAGACGTCAGGGAATTTGGTTTTCGGAGAGGGAGGTTTAATAAAAAATAAATCAAGATCTTTGTCCTTCTGCTGACTGTTGGGACGTCGTAGCCTGCCCTATACCTTGCCTCTCGCGGCTTGATTGGGAGCTGACACTCTGTGTCGAAGCAATCCATCACACGCTCTCCCAAAAACTTTTCACATCGTGAACCCGGAATGAGTTGCCGGTATGCTCTTGTAGTCACACGACGGAGATACACAAAAAAAAGTCCAGTTTCTTGTAGACTCGGACCTGTTGATTCGTGCCCTTTCTACTTGCTTTACCCATGATAAAATAATTATCATTCAATTGTTTGGGGGTCTGCTTCGTGGAGGGAGACATACTAGTAACATACATTCTAATTAATTAAGGAGGCTAAAAAAAAAGACCCAGAATTGAAATTTCGTTTTCATGCAAAATTCTTCAGTGAAGCTGCTAGACCACTTAACAAGCCATTGATATTACATACCTATTTCGTCGGCTGATATCAGTTTGGTATAAAACATTTATTGCATGAGTTATCGTGGTAGATCATTCTTTATCCTACTTGTGAAACTGCCACTTGTAATCACGAGTTGAAATTCCTGATAACAACAAGGCAATCTCCCTCGTAGGGTAATTATCATTGTCGACCACCATAACTCACGCAATAAATGCTTCATATCTAAATACATGTAACTCTCGATGTAATAAAACAAAAAAACCCCGAAGAAAGGCTAGAGTTACTCTGCTTATTTTCTCAGTCAGAATTGGCTGCAGTTAGGTTGCATATTAATAGTCGGAAGAGGTCAATGTTCCCAAAGCACACGCGCACACACATACACACACACACACACGCACACACACACACGCACGCACATACACATCTGTTCCTATGCACAATCACATAATATACACAAGCACACACACACACACACACACACACACACACACACACACACACACACACCCATCCACTCAACATCAGAGAGAGCAAAGACAATGTCTCCGCCCATCTACGAAAATCAAACACAAATCAGAAATGCCAGTTTTTATATTCAATAGTATGCGTGTGGTTGCATGTCTTTCAAAACCTGCAATATTACGGAGGCATGTCATTTAGTCTAAGGCCCAGTTAGTAACAGGCCCAGTTAGTCACAGGTCCTAAAGTCTCTCTAAAACGTCCATTCAGTTTGTGTTGTTCAATATTTCTTCCTTTTTATCTGCAAATCAAAACAAATTTAAATCGCTCTGTAAAATTTCAACAATGAATGTTCTTTCGTTAAAAACAATTGGAAAATAAAATTCAATTCATAGTGGGCCTGTGACAAACTGGGTCTGTGACAAACTGGGTCTGTGACTAAC
>NW_004797947.1:113675-116509 GCF_000002075.1 Aplysia californica | reverse complement strand
TCTCTCTCTCTCTCTCTCTCTCTCTCTCTCTCTCACACACACACACACACACACACACTTTTCAGAGATGAACTGAAAACTTCAGTGGGAAAAAAACATTTTAAGGCTGAACAAAGCCAAATTTTAAAGTTTAAAAACCTGCGACTTCCTTGCACCACTGAGTAAAAGTTTTGGTTTGAAGGGGGGAGGGAGAAGCAGAAAATGTCCGTAACAAAAGACAATACGCGTATCATGATAGGGAGAGTAATGAATTATGCACTCTGTACTTACATTGACACTTTTCACAGTCCGTAAGAGCAAGTCTCTGTAGATGTTTTCTGTCTCTCCTCCCTCCCTTTCCGCCACCTCCGATTCCCCTCTCGCTCTCTGAAATTGACGTATTTTTTCCTCTCCGTCTCACATTGTTGAATGATCTTCTCTCCGACCCGCTCCGCCTTTTATTTGGAATGCATTACAACCCAATCCTCTCTCACGTGCAAAGAAAAAAACAACAAAAAAAACAAAACACAAAATTGTCTGTTTAGTTTTTCTGGTAACCGGTTTGTTCTGGAATTCTTGTGTGTTTTCAAGCATATCGTTGCTTTATAGTTGAGTTGCCGCCCTCATTTTCACACCTAGTTATGACTGGATGTTGGTCTCTCAAGTGGCCTTATAAAACATTTACAGAGCGTTCACCTGTTGGAACAAGATAACGTTGTTGTAACGTCCACTTTTGCCCCGTCGAACACACGAGATATCAATATCAGCTGATAATAGGTTTCATTGTACACTTTAAGATTTCACTGACTTGACAAAAAGTCCGCGGTGAAGAGTCCTAGATCAGCTGACTTACGTGTGGCTGGTAATCTAACACGGGCCCTAATGTCAAGTTCGGAATGGGGAATATCAAGCATGATACATGTCAGTAATATTGAACACATGATTTCTTAACGCTGAGGACAGTCGGATTTTTCTCCGTGGAGAGGTAAAAAGCTATTATCGAGGAACAATTTGACCGATTCGACCGAATTCGATCGTGACCTTCGAAAACAAACTTGGAGGTCGCGAGTCGAACGATCGGGTGTGTACAGCTTGTTCAGTTTGTTTTAGTAAGGTTGTACGGCGCTCGCAACTGCATAAGGTAATATGAGCGCCAAGGGGTTCAACAGAGATTGAAGCCCAAACGGGGAACCAGTCTTACTCTGCTCACCTCTCTAGCTTCAACAGCACAACGTCTGCTTCGACTATCAAGGCACCTCGGAAATAGCGGGTCTCAAGAGTGTGACAAACATACAAAAGAAGTAGAGGAAAATGACGATAGTAAGGACTAGGAAAGAAAAAGCAGCAGTTCCCCCTATGTAGTTCTGGCACTGTATGGGCATGACATTGACAAATCAGCCCATTTACAATTCTACTATACATAAGAACATGTTAATATTCCCCCTTTGGGAATGGCCCAAAGACACTTCAGTCAGTAGCACTACGTGTACAGCGTGCAGACAGAATGCAATAATGGACAGTGTGGTTTGGAGAAACTGATACAGATAGATCTGGAAGGCTGTTGACATTTCCCATGTCTGTAGGATTCAAGAACCTTTCAAGAAAGCAACCGAGATATGCTGCTGTAGGCACTTGAAGCCGTTATGGAAGGAAATGGCTGTGTTGTGAACGGTAATTTTTGTGTGTAATGACACACTTTCCTATTCTTGTAAAATCTGACACAACAAGGGATGGATGGGGGGATTTATCCGTTGTGTGCATGAAGCCGGCATTAATTAATCCGACACGTTCCTATCCCAGCCCCAATGGGTACCCTGTAGTGCAGGGATCTTTCCACCGACTCTCACTCTCGAAATTGTTTACAATTGATATAAAATCGCTGGGATTACGTGGTCAGTTTAGTGGTAGATAATAATTCACATTGTTTTTCGCGTTGTCCAATATGATAACAAAAGCATTTCGTCATTGGCACTACCACTGCTATGCCATTCTGTATTTTTATTCTCCATGTTAAAAAAAATGTAATTAAATGTAATTGTACTTGTGCATGCACTAGTAATTGTAACTGTAACAGTAACTAACTGTAACTTTTAAAGTAACTGTAATTGTACTTGTAAATTATACTTAAAATTGTAATTGTAAAGGTGAATGTAACTGTAGTTGTAATTGTAATATTCTAAAATTATACTTGGAATTGTAATTGTAACTGTGAATGTAACTGTTACTATAATTGTAAAATTATAGTTGAAATTGTAAGAGTAACTGTAACTGTAATTGTAATTGTAATCGTAACTGTACTTGTGTTTGAAAACTAATAGTTGAAATTGTAATTGTAATTAAAACTTTAATTGTTGTTGTAATACTACAGTTGAAATAGTAATGGTAACTGTAATTGCAATTGTAAAAAAAATTATTGAAACTATAATTGTAATTTTTAACATTATAGTTGAAATTGCAATTGTATATTGCAACTGTAATAATTATAACTCTCTCTCTATAAAACTGTAACTGTAAACATAATTTATTCCGATTTTGTAGGAGATAGTGGGATACAACACCCCGCAGACCGTCGTTGCATTACTGGATAATTGATATATACCGGTATCTACAGTACTCTCTAGGGGAATGGAAGTCCCGTCTTCAGCGAGCCACGGCAAAGAGTCTAACCTCTACACCACAGACGCGGGAGTACTTTTTCTCACAACTTATTTATTGCAAATACAAAACACTGTTTAGCTTCTATATTGCTGTACGGAGCACACACGCAGACACATACACACAGACACAGACAGACAGACACACACACACACACACACACACACACACACACACACACACACACACAGAGAGACACG
>NW_004797947.1:108900-112607 GCF_000002075.1 Aplysia californica | reverse complement strand
CTGATCTTCTGGTAGGAAAGATCTACACTTAGCCTTCTCGGACAAGGGCGAAAAATCTCGGAGGGCCCATGTACAAGTTGAGCATGTTTAACAAAACCTAAACCCACCAACCTCCAAACTTAGCTCAAATGGCCCCTCGAAGGACTGTCGAATGCCGTTTGCAATTATGTCTAGTTGCCGAAATCGAAAGTTAAGTAAACGTTGTGGCGACAGTGGCAGAAGAGATAACAAAAGGGCCCGTACCGATTAATTCCGTACGGAAATCTAAATTTAGCAAAATAATGTTCTGAATAAAAGTGAAAGTACAAATATGTTGGCAATCTACAGAGTTACGGCCCTTGATTGTCCAGAAAAAAAAAACAACTTAATTTTTATGTTGCGGTTTTCTGTGAAGCCAGAAATGTGTACTTTCATATGATGTAAAACTCAAATATTATAAGATGATGTAAGTGTTGTAAAAACATTTTTTTTTGGCTAATTAATTACAAGGTGCAAAGATGAAAAAAGAAATTTCAAAGGCTGATTTCTCAAAATCTATAGAAATGATTAATTCCATTGCTTCAAACCTTCTATAACCCCGTACAATAGTTTTCTGATAGGTACACACTTTGACTCAAAGTTTGAGGCACAAAATGAGAAGGATTTTGTGCGAAATAACTATGAGTTAAGGAGTTATAACCCTTGCTATTGCTATACTGAAAAAATACAAAATTGCGCGAGTCATTTTAAAAAAGTAAAAAAGGCGGCATAAGTACTTTTGTCTCAGATATAGTCTAGATCAATCATGCATGATAAAGGTGTCTTGAAAAACATTTTGTTAGTTAAAGCTAATTTAAAGAAGACAGAGGTGAAAAATTTGAAGTCTGGTTTTTCTAGCCATGTACAATTTTCTTTATACAAGTAGGCTTCAGAGAATGAATTGAATTTTCAAAATTAAGCAAGGTAGAATTGAAATCAGTTCCCTTGACATCAAAGAAAGAGAGGTCAAAATCTCAAAAGAAAGAAGAACAGTTTGAAGAAAGGACATGTGTAGTGCATAACTGTAACTTCAAAGGCCATGATGAAATAAAACCCTTCACTGAGAGACACTGGGACACCATTCAAAAATTAAAAACACAACAATGTCTTGCAGAAACTGACACTAATAGACTATCCTCAATTTGTGAAAGAATACCGACTGAGTTTGACTCTGCTCAACGTGGGTTTCACGATTACTGCTACAATACATTCATCAACTTGAGGAGTCTAAGAAAAAGGCATTCATCAGGAGAGTCTGACAAATCAGCACAAGAAGACTCTTGTTCCACTAGGAAAAAAGTAAAGCAATCGTTTTCAACACGCCTCTTGCCCATTATATGACTTTTCTGTGAAAAGACTACTGAATGGACACATGACAGCGAGGGAACCAAGAAAGTTCATTACACTTGTCAAATGTGTTACCAGAACAGCTGAAGCCTCTATAAAAGAAGCTGTAAACAGGAAATCAGACTCAAAACTTCGGGGCCAAATTGAAAATGTTGCGCTCATTGCCCAAGAGGAATGGTATCATAAACCATGAAGAAAAACTTACACACTTAAGGAGGATCGACGTTCACACGCTTCTACATCTAAATACTGTTCTGGAGAAGAAAAGGCAGAAGATGAAGAAAGAAAGAAAGCTCAAGCTGCAGAGGAAAAAGCCCACTCTAAGGCTTTTTAACACGTCTGTCAATTTGTGGAAGAACATGTCAATGCGCTGACCTTTAATTTGTTATCAGGATTACTCTTTTGAATGAGATGTATTGCATTTTCATGCAAACAAATTACATGTATCCAGTTTTACAAGTGCTACAAGACATATAAGTTGAAGGACAAACCCGTGAAGCACTTCCAGTCCAGGATCAACTTCTGGCAGATATATTCTGGGACAAGTGATCTCGTGTATTCTGACGAAATTCCAACTGGACAGGCTGTTGGAGTTGCCTTTGAAAATGCAACCTCTGAAGAGAGACTTATTATAGAAGCGGCAATGGTGATACGACAACCAGTTCTTGATGGATCCAATGAAAGTCAAAAGTTACCTTGGCCTCCAGCAGACACAGATCTGTGCACAGAAACTTTGCAAACACCCAAACTATTAACAACATTTCTTTCGTTTCTTTGCTCCGAGAATGGAAAACCACAGTCAACAAGATGCCACAGGAGAGTTGTTTCTACAGGTCAGGACATTTGCTACAATGTGACAAAAGGGGAGTGGAAAATGCCTAAACATATTATAATTGGTATGTGTGTCCGTCATCGAACAGGAAACACTCAGTTGATCAATATCTAAACTGGCATGGTCATTCAGTGTATCCCGTTCATTTCTCTTAAAAGTGGAAACTGCCATGTGTGACAGTATACAGGTTTCTTCAGGTAGTTTGCACCTCCCCCATCAATCATGCCTGACAACAACCTCATCACTCACTTCTGTTCGGATAATCTTGACTTAAATGAGGAAAGTCTACCAGGAGCTGCAACCACAATTCAACTCATGGAATAGTCATACAAGAAATCAAAGAGCAGCAATATATTCCCCAGCCAACACCAGAGGTTGACAGAACAAAGAAAAGATCAATCCATATTCCACAAAAACAGCTTGACCCATGTTCCATCAATTCTAAGGTGGAACCTACCTTGATAACAAACAGAGTATCAAAGATTTCAAAGTGTTCCATATGAATAATGAAAACAAAAGGCAACTGACAAAGTTCTTACTTTATGATGTATGGCAACAAGGTTGTTATGCAATGATGTTGCTAAACAGAGAAATATACTTTGCAAGTGACCCCCAGTGCTTTGACCTCAGTAGCAGTGATGGAAAGACTACAGACTCAAGACCTGTTCCAGAGCTATCCTCCAGCCATGAGGAAGCAGACACAATACTGATCGTGCATGCCGTCTTCTCTGATCAGAACATTGCTACTCCAAACACAGACATCATTATTAGGTCCCCAGACACGGATGTCTTTCTACCGATGATTGCATTTGTTCAACATTTCACACACAGTTTAAATTTTGACAACAGGGGTTGGGAAAAAAAGAAGATGTCTGAACATTCAGACTCTTTGTTACAAAATGGAAACACATTTACAGGATTCTATTCTTGGACTCCATGCATTTTTTGGATATAAGGAGACTAGCGCTTTTGTCCATAAAGGAAAGGCGAAGCCTCTCACCATTCTCCACAAGCACCCAGAGTTTGCTGTTTCATTCAAGGAGCTAGAAACATCTGAAACTGTTTCTTCAGAACTGTTTTCCAAAAATCTGGAAAGGTTTATTTGTCATCTGTACGGAAAACCTGCTTACTCTAGCACAAATAAATTTCGTCATGACCTTGTAAGGCTGAAGTACACGACAGAAGGTCAAAGCTTACTGTCATGCTTGGGTGGATTTGACACCATGCGGGAGAAGCCCTGAAGTTGCACTTCCTACGCGTAAACTATTAAACTTTAGTATGGAAGCAAGCACATCAGGAAGAGACAGCAGTGAAGATGAACTGATGACATAGAAAGCGTCTAAATAAGACTTTACATACAACACCAACTGACTTGCAGTATAAAATTTGGATAACTAGCACCCAAGCAACTCACTTCTGTTACATATATGCCATATGCAAGTCAATTTCTAGACGGTGTGATCTTTTTCTCAATTATATAAATTTCATTGTACGAGACAACTCAATAATA
>NW_004797947.1:104870-106955 GCF_000002075.1 Aplysia californica | reverse complement strand
TACATGTGTTGCGAGTGCCGTAAAACTCATAGTACGGGTCGTACTAAAACCAAGACGAAGAACCCTCATAACACACCGGCTTCGGGTTAAGCTGCCTAGGGTTAAAATGACGTATGTTCCAAAGCAAGAAAATCCCTCCGTTATCCCTCCATCTCGCGGCCAGCTCACGGCGAGGTGGGTTTGTTATTACACTGCTCACCACAGATCTGCCAAAGCTTCACACCGCGACTACCTGGCTTCAACACCCGCCCAAATCCACATGTAAGCACACATGAGCTCACGCAGCTCATGCTGGTTGGTACATACATACATACATACATACATACATACATACATACATACATACATACATACATACATACATACATACATACATACATACATACATACATACATACATACATACATACATACATACATACATACATACATACATACATACAAATATTATACCTGTACAGAACAATTTACAACCATGCCATTGCCGGTCGTCACTTTGCAGCGCTCTGTATTTTGAGCTGGGGCTGTCGTGTCTTGCTCAAGGATACACCCCAATGACCACTCATCTAAACCCCATATCACCGACATTTGCAAGACATTACTTGAGTCTGAACTCAATGTTCATCTTAGCCATCGGAGCCCCCCAAAAACCCTAATGGGAGGTTTCTACTGATTTTAACAGGTTTACATCACATGAGTAGGGACAATCTCGTTTTTAAAAGAAAGTCTGTCCTCTGTTCTTATCTTGACACTATGCTCACTGAACGAATATTTTGAGAACATCAAAAGTTAGTGCCTAAAAAGTGTTCACTAAAAATTAACTTTTTGAACACTTTTTGTCTCTAAAGAGTATAATTGGTGTCGTGGGCAATATGCATAGTCCTATTTAAAATGTTTCGAGAAGCGAGAAGTGCTGTGAACACTCCCATTTTCTGTGTGATGGAGATTTGAAATATTTTTATGTAACTTTAAGAGGAAAAGTTTAAAAATATTGTCTCAATTGTTGTGGAAACATTTAATCAAGCATAATTTAATACAAACTGCCTTGCAAAGTATGGGGAATATTGATTCTCCCGTTAAAAAGATATTTGAGGATAAGTTGCGCCATACATTTTTGACCACACTATAAGTGTATGAACATACCTTGGGTAATTGAATAAGCGCCTAGCACACCGTAGTTCAGCTTGATACCGACTGCGCTATCTCCTCTCCTGTGAAGGAGTTTCCTGTCTTGAATTTATGTAATAAACAGACGCACACACACACGCGCGCACACACACCCCACACACAGACAAACACACAGACACCTGCCCTATCCCCCCCCCCCCCCTGTAGGCTCGAGAGTGGGTGACGGCGGGACGGGGGAGGGGGGGGGCTAAAGGTCAGTGCAGGGATTCTATAGACTCAGACTCAGAGGCTCGAGCTGAATTTAGAGGTTCTGTAGTCAAGGGGAGGGCACAAGGGGTGATGCTTACAGCATAGTTAAGTAGGCTCAGGGGCAAGACGTAAAGGGTTAATGCAGAGTTTCCATGAGGAGGGGGCGTAAAGGGTTAATGAAGGAGACCTGTAAGCCCCCAGGGCTAAAACTTAAAGGGTTAACGTCTATTGGAATGCACTTGCAAGTTATACTGTTCATGACTGTGAAAGGCACAGTAGGCCAAGGTCTACTTGCTTTGGCCCCCCCCCCCCCCCCCCTTTTTTTTAAAAAAATTTATAAAGGGGGGGTTAATAAATTAGGGGGGTTGCTTAAAGGGCGCCGTAAAAAAAAACCAGGGGGGCCCTTAAAAGAATTCCCAAAAGGCAAAAAACCAAAAAAAGAGGCAAAGGAAGGGGGGAAGGGGGGGGTAAATTGGGGGGCCAAACCCCGGAAAAGAACCCAAAAGGGAAAAAATTTTTAAAAAAAAAAAATTTTTCGGGAGGGGGCCAAACCCCCGGGCCCTTTTTTTGGGAAAAACAAAAAATGGAACCCCCAGAACCCTGGGGGGGCCCCCGCCCCCACCCCGAAATTATATTTTAAAAAAAATTTATAAGAGGGGGTTTCCTCCTAAAACACCTCGGGCACACCTCTGATGTCCCCCCCCCCAG
>NW_004797947.1:102833-104770 GCF_000002075.1 Aplysia californica | reverse complement strand
GGGGCTAAAGGTCAGTGCAGGGATTCTATAGACTCAGACTCAGAGGCTCGAGCTGAATTTAGAGGTTCTGTAGTCAAGGGGAGGGCACAAGGCGTGATGCTTACAGCATAGTTAAGTAGGCTCAGGGGCAAGACGTAAAGGGTTAATGCAGAGTTTCCATGAGGAGGGGGCGTAAAGGGTTAATGAAGGAGACCTGTAAGCCCACAGGGCTAAGACTTAAAGGGTTAACGTCTATTGGAATGCACTTGCAAGTTATACTGTTCATGACTGTGAAAGGCACAGTAGGCCAAGGTCTACTTGCTTTGCCCCCCCCCCCCCCCCATTTGTCTTAAATAAGTTTTAGAGCGAGGTGTAAGATGATCAGGGGTGTAGCTAAAAGGCAGCAGTAAGAAGAAACCAAGGAGTAGCAGTAGAGAGACTGCAGAAAGGGTCAGAACTCAGAAGAAGAGGCAAAGGGAAGGGGGGAAAGGGGGCAGAATGTGGAGACGAAAGCAGGAAAGGAAGCGAAAGGAGAAAATGTTTAGAGAAGAACATTTTCTGTCAGGTTTCAAACCCGGGACCTATTGAATGAAAGACGAACAATGTAACCACTAGACCATGAGAGCCCCCCCCCCCAACTTATCTTAAATAAGTTTTAGAGCGTGTTTCCCTCATAACGTCATGGCGACACACAAGTGTTCCCCCCGCAGGGTGGAGACCCTGGGTGAGCGAAGTGGGTCAAGTACATGGGATTTCGGAATAGAGGACCGAAGGAGACTTTTTCCGATATAGTGTACTTGAGGTGACCTCTCCAAAGAGGTTTTAAAAATTTTGTTTTGGTAAGGGTTTTACGGCGCCGCTCGCAACTGCATACGGTCATATGAGTGCGCAGAACACATTGAACATTTTCAGATTGGTTGGAATTAATTTTGAATTTTACCCGGGCAGTGGCCGGAGCCTACTCTTATCGATTTTAGGACCACGAAGGCATCTTTAATATGCGCAACTTGCACAGGGACCTCCGAGATTTTTCATTTTTATCCGAGAATGCTAGGTGTCAGATCTTATTTACCATAAGGTCAGGGGTGTGGCTGAAAGACAGCCGTAAGAAGGAACCAAGGAGTAGCAGTCCTGCAGAAAGTGTCAGAAGCCTAGAGGAAGAGGCAAAGGGGGGGGGGCAGAAAGTGGAGACGGAAGCAGTTGACAAAATAATATTGTTAGAGAGCAGGAAAGGAAACGAAAGGAGGAAACATTTACAGAAGAAATTTTCTGTCGCTGTCAGGTTTCAAACATGTGGCCTATTGAAAGAAAGGCGAACGCTGTAACCTCAAGACCATAAGAGTCCCCAAAACTACACGAGTGAAGAGCCCAGATGAGCGTAGTGGGTCAAGTGCTTGTGATTTCGAAATGGGGGGCTGAAGTACACCTTTACCGATATAGTGCACTTGAAGTGACCTCTCCAAAGAGTGATAGGGCCTATTATGAAACCCATCTCCGATAGAACCGAGCGAGGGACCAAAGAGTTAAGGAACCCCTCCCCACCCCCTCTCCAATCCTCAAACCTCTCATAAATGGCCTGCTTTGGGATTTGAACCAGAATCATACTCAAATCAGTCATGCTTAATAGAAGCTGAGATATAGACCCCCTTCCCACCCCTTAAACAGTCATCAACTATTTGCGTTTCTTGTCGTAATATGGGTTTTAGCCGCTTTAAAAGAGCCGCAGTTTTGACTGCTGACGTTCACAACTGACATAAAAGCTGAGGTAGTTCTAGTGTTTTGTAATCACCAGCCGATACACAAACTGTGAAACTAGATCTATGCTGACAGTAAGAGAGCATGAGTCTTACCTTTGGTAATAAATTATTATTGTCGGTGACAAATACAGAGATTCAGAATCTGGTCTGTCTATGCGAGGAAAGTACACGTAACTGGGAAAGGGTTATGTGACACGCCCC
>NW_004797947.1:96900-101936 GCF_000002075.1 Aplysia californica | reverse complement strand
ACTACTACTACTACTACTACTACTACTACTACTACTACTACTACTACTACTACTACTACTACTACTACTACTGCTACTACTACTACTACTACAACTACTACTACTACTACTACTACTACTACTACTACTACTACTACTACTACTACTACTACTACTACTACGACTACTACTACTACGACTACGACTACTACTGCTGCTACCACTACTACTACTACTACTACTACTACTACTACTACTACTACTACTACTACTACTACTACTACTACTACTACTACTACTACTACTACTACTGACAACAACAATAAACAACAATGGTAATGATAATAATATTATGCAGTTTTCATTTGTCCCAGACCAGAGAACAAGGCGTGATGACGGGTCAAATGACAGGTCTTGAGAATTCTGTTGCTTTATTATTCGACGTCCCCATCGACGCAATTTTACTTTGGAGGTGACTTTAAACCTGCCTGTCAGGTCAACCATGACAGAGTGAGATACGGCACCCTAGTAGAAAGACCGAGATTCTCGATTTAGAATAATTCCCACTCAGGAATCGCACCTGGATCTTCTGCGTGCGACAGCAAAGTGTCTGACCTGTACATTGCAGACGCTTGTGGCCTTGAGAGTTGACAGATACCATCTCACAAAATGTAGTAAGCAACATAATTGTCACGAGTATAGATAAATACGCATGTCACGAGTTACTGGCGGGTGTCCTTGATCTTATCATCTTATTTATATATTATCTTTGTGATAATAATTCTTGTGAAAGAGATCATACGTATGTTTGCCTGACTGTTTATGCTCTCCCTCGAACCCGATACCGGAGGTTTTCCTGGCCTAGCTGTTAAGGTGTTCGCCTCACGTTCAAAGGTCCCGGGTTCGAATCCGAATTTCTTCTCTAAAATTGTCTCCTTTTACCTCCTTTTCTGCTCTCTCGCAATGTTCTCTCGTCTGCTTTCGTCTCCACTTTCTGACCCCAACCACCCCGTTACCTCCTTTGCCCCCTCCTCTGGGCTCCTGACTCTTTCTGCTGCCTTTCTACTGCTACTCCTTTTATCCTTCTTACTGCTGTCTTGCAGCCACACCCCTGATCTTCTGGTAGGAAAGATCTACACCTAGCCATCTCGGACAAGAGCGAAAAATCTCGGAGGTCCCGTGCGCAAGTTGCGCATGTTAAAGATCCCTTGCCGGTCTAAAATCTATAAGAGTAGGTTTCGGCCGCCCCAGGGCAAAATTCAAAATTTCCTACCAACTGAAAATATTTGGTGTGTCCCTCGTGCTCAAATGACATTATACAGTTGCGAGCGCCGTAAAACATTTACCAAAACTAACAAAAAACCCGATACCGCCCACACACTCTCCCAATAACGGCATCTTACTACCAATTGCTGAAGTTCATTTTAAGATCCACGGTTTGTCTTAGGGCTGGACTCTGCTCGGTTAATCGAAGGCTTGCAAAGCAGCAGACGTCTTGCGCTAGAGTCTTGCGAGCAGGCTTGTGGTTTGATTTGCCTCCCGCTTGCTACCGGAGGGAACTTCCGGTGAGTTGTGACTCGCGGACAGCCCTACTGTACTGTGTCGTGACGTCGCGAACTCTCGTGGCAGTGGGCTCAGTACATATTACAGAAGATTCTCTGGTTATTTGCGTTGAGAAACTTGCACCAAAAGTGCAAGATCGGTTTTTTTTCATAGTTCGGTTGTAAAAAACAAAAAGCTCTATTCAATGCACTTAAAAATTAATATTGGATCGGCTATTTTTATGATGTTAAGGCCTGTTTATTTTTAATGTGTACGAGCCAAGCGCTTCATCGTCGCACGCAAAAGACCTCAGTTCGATTCCCGTATGTTCTGTATTATGTCACTGTGAGTGTAACACATCTACAAAATAGGTTACATACATACGATACAAAAGCTAATCACAACGACCCCTGGAGTTTTCCATTTTAGGGTAATCTAAGTCAACTTATTCTTATTACTACCAGAAACCTTGGTCTCTGTTACTACAATACCACGCTCCCTCTCACTTATCCATTCGCTTAGCTGATCAACGGCGGGAAGTTAAAAATAACTTCAGCTCTCTACGCCTTGCACCAAAACAAGCCCAGCCTCTCCCTTCCTCCACGGTTCAAAGTTCACACAGCGAGCAGTACTGTCTTGCTGTTTGAACACATCGGACTGTCTTGTCGCCTTCGAGACTGTCCTACACCATCGAGCGATACCGTGGCGTGCCGCTCGCTCGGTGTATCGAGACAGTACAAATCAGCAGGTCAGGTTTGGAGCTTGTCCTGGGGCAAATCTCTAGGTCTAGCGCAAATCAGTACTGTGTGAATTGTGGGGCCTGTGGCTGCGGACGGGACTTAAGGCTTGCGCAGGCCTTCGATTAATCGAGTAAACTACAGCGCCACGCCGCGCAGTGACTCTGTGGGCGAGATCTCTCACTCTCCTCCTCTCTCTTTTTCTGACGTAAGTGGCTTCGCGGATTGCAAGCAGGGTGGCGATGATGAGGGGGCCTGACACGAGTGGCTTCGCGGATTGCTAGTTGCTGTGGACTTGAAGTTTAGACTAGACCAAGGAGGTTACAGTTTGCGCTAGACTCAACTTATCATGCTGGTGATTTGATTTGATGATTTAACCTAGTGATTTGAGGCTTGTGACTTGAACTAGGGGCTTGTGAGCACGAGCGGGTTTGCTACCGGGGTACAGCCCTAGTTTGTCTGCACTGGAAATACGTGTCTACCACTTCTTGCTGAAATACAGAGTACCATGACCCACCAGACGAGAATATCGACTGCTAAGTGTCTGTGCGCCCTGGGATCAGGGGCGGCTCGTGGGGCTAAAAAGTGGGCGTGCACAATAATAATTAAGCTATGGCATGCTGAAGATAGTCAAGGGCATAGTAAATGAGACAGTGTATAATTTTAGGATTTTTGGGTTGGTGAGGGAGGGCCTCGTGGTTTTATTTTAATACTTTTTACTCGTCGCGTTGATTTCTAGTACTAAATTTGTTTGTTAGCTAAACATCAATTTTGCTCATCCTGTATTGAAACTGAACACTCAAGTACATGTAATAACTTTCACTACTCCACTACAAAACCATTCAAAGGCACAACTCATAGGACGATCACGTTCACCTCTCTCAGGTTCACGGCTACAGAGTCACTTAAAATAGTGGCAAGACAAACAATGAACCAATCACAATTCACTTGAGCACTTCGCTGGATTGCTCCGGGGCTCACATAATACTGTCAAAGAAGAGCGCAGGGTCTCTCGTGTTTATTTTTAGACCGCCCACTGTTGGCTATGTTTCGGCACTATTCGGCAGGAGCACATTTGAGGTGTGCCGGCTTATTAATATTAATGTACCGCCAAACTCGCTACGAGTGTCGTTATCGCTTGGTTTATCCCCAAGAGCGATTTATAGGTCAGGTTACACTGTTGAATATCCTTTTCTGTTTAGCTAAAGCGCGTGGACTTTGGCATGGCATAGTAGATGTTTTACGGCGCTATAGACATAGAAATGACAGTTATGGCGCCAGTGGGGACCTTCGTTTTGATATAATATTTGGCTAGTGTTTGTTTCTGGCTTCTTTTATTTTATTATTGAGAGTGTTTTACGTCATAGGACATTCAAAAATTTTGGGGGGCACTGCACGACCGTGCTCTATGGACGAACCGCGCCTGCCTTGGGTCATTTTGTACCCCCGGGGTTGTATTCTTTACATTTTAGAATACTTCTAGTTCGAAGATCTCTTTGAAACTTTTCTCAAAAAATCATTTTGACAGACTGTTATGCAAAGCGTACAGATTGGATTAACGAGTAAATTTCCTCTATGGAAAGAGGTGGCACAGAGTTCCCCATGTCGTACGGATACGATATTAAAACAAACAGTACGGATAGGGTTAAGATTCCGCAATACGTCATTTTGAAAAGTGACTTATGACGGAGTATAACACTGAGTAGAGTCGATATAGACTATTTTACAACTTTATAAAATGTTCTGGCTGCTGGCTATGTAGCTCAAAATCATGTTTGTGGCGACTTTTTTCCAGTAGAAACAGTTCGACGCACAAGCGAATGAAGCCATAAATAGCTTGGTTTTATTTGATTTAGCTAGGCAACAATTTAGCACAAACATACGTGGCGAGATAACGACCTCCCACCCCCTCCTGTCGGCTTTACTCTTTTGAGGTTCTCTTCGGTGATGACGCTCTATTGACAACATCTTGTGTGCGCGAGTATTATTTTAAACACCATAGATCTATAACAAGTTTCACATCTTCATCGACACAATTTAGATAATCCAGGAGACGAGCCAACTCTATCTGCTCTGTTCAAGATGAGTAGGATTAATCATTTTTGTAGACGGATAAATGTACTCGATAAATAAGAACTTCACCACAAGGAAACGAACCCGTGCCTTCTGCCTGTGTCGGCAAAGAACTGAACCATCACACCACATACGCTAGTATACGTGAATGTTAGGGTTTCCGTAAGGTACAAGTTGTTGTGTGTTTTGAAAGCCAACCTGTTCTAAAGAAATTTATACCAAAAAAGAAAAAGAAAATCTTTAGCTGATCGAAACCCTTAAAAGGACAATAAAAGTGTCTTTGTTAAAGAAAACTACGTCACCCCAGTAGGCCCTATTTAACTCAGTTCTTTACCACACTTAGACTGAAGGTTTTTAAAAATGATAAGGCGACTTCTGTTATTGTTGTTTTAAGTCCTATTTGACACAGAATAATCTGTAATCATAAAGATAGATGTCCAAATCCCGTAAAGGATAACAGTCTTCTTATGAGAACATAATACGTATACCGAACGATATGGTACAATATGAGCCTCTATATCAGGATTCAAAACTCAACCTTCCAGGTCTTGCTCAGCTGCCAAACTGTGAAACAGTTTGTTCTTGGAGTATTCAGGTGTGGGGCAGGTTGTCAGAGAAACAATGGCAACAAGAGACATACACACATATGGACATGTCCATATACACACACACACACGCACACACACACACGCACACACACACACA
>NW_004797947.1:94738-96770 GCF_000002075.1 Aplysia californica | reverse complement strand
ACATGCACACACACACAGACACACACACACACACACACATACACACACACACACACACACACACACACACACACACACACACCCCGCCTTGACCCCCATACGTGATTACGTTCTAGAGTGGCCAATAGTGTTCACAAACAGTGGGGGTGACATCTGAACCCCTTTGTTCCAATCCGATTACCACAACACCATAACACGTTAGAAATGGATATCTGACATTGGCAGTAAAAGAACTTCAAAACAAATGGGTGTCGCTTAAGTAAAAACGGAACGAAAGACGTTGACTAATTCTGTCCATTATCGCTATTGCCCGTCCTTGTTTCTGTTGAAGGTGTTGGATTACATTGCGCAAGTCTTAATAAAAAAAAGAAGTTAAAAAACCCCAGCAAAAAACCTTTAGAGAAAAGTGGCGGCCGTTGTGGTCAGAATAAAGAGGCATAAGACGTGTGGCCCTGGGACGTCACGTAAGAACATTACTGGTATTTGCGTTGTTGTCGAAACTGCATCGATCTGCCGAGTCCGGCATTGTTCGCGCGACCGGAGCTGATACGGTAACGAGTTGACCAAAGCATTTCACTCGAGCAGGTAACGAGTTAACGAGTTGACAATTGTTGTCACAGCAAGCAAAACACACTTTTGTGGCGGGGGGTGAAACTAAACGAAGGGTATTTTGTTCCCAGCTCTTGTTTGATCCGGCCCGTAAACACGAGCTAACTACGTGAAGAGTGTATTGTAAGATGGTCAATAGGAATCTGATGTGTGAAGTCATGCCAGAGTATGGGCCACCCGGTTTAAGATTTCACAGTATCCTGTAAAAGTTAACGGCTGAATAACTCGTTCACTGAATGTTCTGGAAAAAAAAATTCCCAAGAAGAATACATGAAAAGACACGACAACTTGATCTTTGCTGAATTATAAATACAGTATTCTCTCTAATATGGTGGGGGTTTTGTTTCAAGGTCGCTAGCGGTAGGAAAAATTCAGCCAAACAGAAACGATACTCTTACATTCATAACGTAATTTACATCTTTATAACCCCTTCCCCCCATCCTTCTGCGGACTCTTCTCAACCTCTCCCACACTCGTGTAGACACTTTCTTCACTTAGGAGCTTTTTTTTAGAGACCAACCTTTTTTGTATATAATTTGTTGATAATTTGATCACAGTTGTACACATTTAAAGATGATGTTGAATATGTTAAACTCTCGTTCTCTACAAGGGCCATGTAATGTAACCTCCTCATCATAAATATTTTGAGATCACCTAACCTTTTGATCCTTGACCTCCTGAGCCTAAGCTCCTAATGAGAAACTCCTAGATTTAGACACTAACCTGGGAGGATAGATTATTCAGCAAAAATCAAAATGCTTGGCCGCGGTGCGGATAACCCTAGTTCGAATCCGAGGGGAGTGTTTTTATACTTTGGTAAGTTGTAATATTTTCAAGGCTCTCAATCTTTTCTTCTCGCTCTGACTTTGCCCTATCCGAGATAGACGTGTAGGCTAATTCAGAGGGTGCGCCTCATAAAACAGGCTACCCTTCTAGATCTATATGTAGTATTTTCAGCGAGTTAAAATAATACCACATCAGACAAGATCACACTGAGATGTGCGTGCGGTGTGTGGAATGGTAAAGGTAGGAGCGAGCACTGAAGTGTGCCCTTTGTATCTTTATTTGGGGGTAAGTGTTTTACGGCGCTCACAATGCATAATAAGGTCATATGAGCGAGAGGAACACATAATTTGATGAAGCATTTACCGTTTGATAGGAATTGAATTTGAATTTTCCCCAATTGGTGGCCAAAGCCCACTTTTATCAATTTTAGGACCTCATGGAATCTTTGACGTGCGCAATGTGCACACGGGACCTCCGAGGTTTTTTCGCCCTTATCCGAGAAGGCTAGGTGTAGATATTACTTACCCTAAGATCAGGGGTGAGCCTGAAAGGAAGCAGTAAGAAGGAGCCAAGGATTAATACTAGAAAGGCAGCAGAAAGAGAGCCTGGAGCCCCGAAGAGGGGCAAAAAGGAGGGG
>NW_004797947.1:91770-93480 GCF_000002075.1 Aplysia californica | reverse complement strand
GTGTGTGTGTGTGTGTGTGTGTGTGTGTGTGTGTGTGTGTGTGTGTGTGTGATTGCAGTGTGCTGTAAAAATGATTCCACAATGTACATTTTCTGGCTTTTGATTTGACAGTTGTATTGGACCGTCGTTTGTAGAGCAGCGGTTAGGGACTTAGCCGACGCATGCATGAGAGATGGATTCAATCCCCAATCCATAAGTAGGAAGAATTTTCATGGAATATATCGCTCTTTGTTTTGTAAGTTTATACTTCTGTCAGCCTTAGCTGGCCATGACAGGCAGGGTTGAAGCCTGGCTGCTAAATGTTCTAAATTCTATCGATGGTGGCGTAAAACACAATAAAATAAAAAAGTAGTTTTGAATAGCATGACAATTCTGCATTGTACAGCTCTATCAGCATTAGCGTTATGCTTTATCACAAACTTTGAGCAAAGTAGCCTACCACACCATGAACTTTGGGCTCCGTACTCGAAAACATCACATTCTTCGAGCTCTATATTTTACTACAACATAACGTTAAGCCTGCAGACATTTATTCTTCGATTTCCAGAGATGTGAAGTCGGCTCCTGAACGTTATTGCCTTCTTCCTGCTCTTTTGTCTCAATAAACAGATCTTGAAATTTTCAGTCTCTAACTTCATCGAGAGTATGAAAGAACTCTAAGTAATATAGGCGAAGGCTGTGAAATGCAACCGTGTGGACAAATCCCTTCAAAGAATATTGATGACTTTCTTTTTATCGTCCTGAATGGCTATGGATTTGTCACAGGAAGGCAGGCATTAAAGGAACGCCCTGACTCCATTTCGCCCCATTGACTGTACTGCACATGCCCGGAAGTCGTGGTTCGATGGAATCGTGAAGCTGCCAAGAGACAGACAAAAGGGAGGTCAAACTTTGGGGTCTGGCGGTACCGGTTAGCACTGAGAATGAACCTCGCACACGGGTTGCGTTCTGTTTGTGTCTCCGAAATGTCTTCGATACGCTGTTGGGAGGCAGTCGATTTTTTGGATACTGTCAGGGTTGTAAATAGTTTCTACCCCCATCGACGCAAGTTCGATAATTTATAGCCGACAGGATGCTACAATCCTGCTTGTTTGGGCCAACCCAGGTTGAATAGGATGCAGCAATCCTGTTGACACATTGAGAAACTCGATTAAAAGCTGTACCACTCGGGGATCGAACTCGCGTTTTTTGTGTGCTACGGAGAGTAACCTAACCGCTACCCCTTGGAAGACAGACGGGGCAAAACAACTGAAATGTAACCCCTCCCCCCCCCTCACAAACATTGCGTATTACATTGTGACGTCGGTAGTCATGTGGTTAGGCTCACGAACTCTCAACAATGAGTCCGTGGGTTCGAATCCTGTCAGGGGTTCGATGTTGTGTCCTTGGAAAAAGGCACTTTCCACGAATTTCCCTCACTTGACCCAGATGGAAATGTGTAACCTGTTATTAACGCGTACGGTCTTCGCAGTTGGTATGTGCTTTAGTGCATAATCAGCTACTTGCACTGTATGCTTCCCGACAAGCCAAAACGTTTTTGGGTGTTCGATGGTGTGTTGGGATAGTTGTAAAACGCATAGAGCATGCTATAGAGAGTTGATATGCGCTACATAAATGCGTTGTTGTTGTTGTTGTTGTTGTTGTTGTTGTTGTTGTTGTTGTTGTTGTCGTTGTTGTTGTTGTTGTTGTTGTTGTTGTTGTTCTTCTTCT